>NC_090321.1:237930468-238232880 GCF_040869045.1 Eurosta solidaginis
GAATTTATCGGCCGTGAAAAATGACAACGGCCGAGAGCAATTCGGTGATCGGTTGAAATGTACACACCCTGATCCAAATACATATGTTTATTTCAAAATCAAAATCGGTGGCGGTGTAAGCGTACTCTAAGAGAAAATTAGGAGACATTTTTTATTTATTCATCAGTGCTACGCGCCTATTCCGATCAAAGATTACAAAACATTTCTAGAGGCACAATAAACAAAAATAAATCCCTCGTAACACAATTCGAAAACGTAAGTTATTTGAAATGAACTGTACAATTCAAACTCACGCTGAGTATATAAGATTCGGTTACACCCAAAACTAAACACCCTTACATTGTTTTTGTTTATCTTTCTTTTAATTAGCTGAATAAACATATTTTGTTTTATCAAAATAACAAATTAAATGTACATATTTATTGTTATTGTAGCGAAATTAATTAGCGCCGCTTTGAGAAATTTCCAATAATTTTTCATAACGAAGTTTCTTTGCAATTGTTTGTTTATGTATATATGGGCGAATCCCAAAAAAGGTCCATCACGAACAGAAAATCAAAAGTGGTCAGACTTTATTTCTATCACTTGGGATTAAAGGTCAAATATGTGTATGATGTAGAAATCAAATAGTTTATTCTCTCCGCCCATCATGGACAGAGAAATATGATTTTAAAGAAAGGCTTCATCGGTTTTGCAAATTTGGATGTTTTACTAACAAAATATAACATCCTTTCTTTGTATTGTTGAGCTGTTAAACCCAGATCTATATTTTTGTTTTTAATAAAATTTTGTCTAGACATTTATTTAGCATTAAAAAAAACCGGAAAGTTCGGGTAACATTTTTTATTGGGGCCTAAAAGTTGTCAAGTCAATTACCTCTCTTCAATTAGTTCCATTTGCAAGTCAATTATCTCTCTTCTATTAGTTGATCCATAAATTGGCCTATAACTTTATTTCTGTTTAGCCAACGAACAAAAATTTTATGTGTCAGAAAGAGGGCATTTTTCGCTTTCAGCAGTGTATAAACTGATAATTGATTCTTGGAGATGTTATAGAAATCTTACAAAATATGATAAAAATTAGAATTGTTGTATCTCTTTTTTAATTTATTTATACAAAGGATTATCTGGGGGAAATCTAAAATCTGTTCTTATTCAAACAAGATTGAATTTAAAGAATAATGTAGGTTTTATTGGTGTATTCAACGATTTCATATGAAGACACAAAAGAAAGCAGTAAAAATTAGATTTGCATTTTTATACTAGCGTGCTTTTAACACAGAGTATATTAACTTTGGTTGGATAACGGTTGGTTGTATAGGTATAAAGGAATCGAGATAGATATAGACTTTCGTATATCAAAATCATCAGTATCGAAAAAAAATGTGATTGAGCCATGTCCGTCCGTCCGTCCGTCCGTCCGTTCGTCCGTTAACACGATAACTTGAGTAAATAATGAGATGTCTTCACCAAATTTGGTACACAAGCTTATCTGGACCCAGAATAGATTGGTATTGAAAATGAGGGAAATCGGATGATAACCACGCCCAGTTTTTATATATATAACATTTTGGAAAACACAAAAAACCTGACCGTCTGGTAAATAATACACCTAGAATGTTGAAATTTGACGTGTGGACTGATACTGAGACTCTTGATAAAAATTTGAAAATTTTTTTTAAACGGGCGTGGCACCGCCCCCTTGTGATAAAATCAATTTTACAAATATTATTAATCATGAATCAAAAACCGTTAAACCTATTGTAACAAAATTCGGCAGAGAGGTTACCTTTACTATAAGGAATGCTTTGAAAAAAAAAAAATTAACAATTTCGGTTAAGGACCACGCCCACTTTTATACAAAAGATTTTTAAAAGGGTCGTGGACGAAAATAATAAGCTATGTCTTAGCGAAAAAGAGCTTTGTATAAATAAAATTTTACTTTCTAAATTGAATGAGAACATTAAATTGGAAAACACTAAAATTTAAAAAAATGTGTGTGGCACCGCCCCTTTTATGACTAAGAAATTTTCTATGTTTCGGGAGGCATCACTCTAAGAAAAATTAAGGTATCGTAATGAAATTGTGTACACATATTTTCCCTATAGCAGGAAATATTTCTAGTAAAAATGGACGGGATCGGTTAAAGACCACGGCAACTTAGATATAAAACAAGTTTAAAAGTGTCGTAGACTAGAATAATAAGCTATAACTTAGCAAAAAATAGTTTTGGATCAATGATATTTCACTTATCAAGTTTTATTTTAATAGGAAATGGGGAGACATTATTTTTTAAACGGGCTGTGCCACGTGTTATGTAGAAAAGTAATTTATCTGAAACGAAATGTAAAATTGAAGCTCACGCTGAGTATATAATGCTAGGGTACACCCGAACTTAGACACCTTTACTTGTTCTTGTGAATATTATCTGCTTGAAAAAAAAATATATATATTTATAGACTAGAAATTGTTAAATGGGAATATCTTATCCAAATTTAGTGGATTTATTATATTCGTGAAATTTTAAACGCAAATTATTAATGACGCCTTTACAGTTTTGATTTATTTTGTGCGAACCGCATCATATATGATCATAGATCACTCATTTACTTCAATAGTGTCATAACTCAAAAAACACAATTTTCCTGGAGAGCCATTCAAAGATTTTAACTGCCATATGTTGCGCATATAAAGGCATATTTTTATTTGTATAGTTTGTGGTTAATTTTTTACAGATCATAAAGATTTTTTTTATACAACATATATCATGTTATTGATTACGTTTATATGTTATTAACTCAAAAGTCATGTTTTTTGAGTTATGACACTATTGAAGTAAATGAGCCATAGGTATATGCACTTACATTTTTCAGGTACCCGCAATTGTTGCTTCAAATATTGTAATATCCGCTGAGTACGCTGCTCATGTTCTTTTTTATACAGGTTGAAATTCGTGCGAATTCGCGACCGTTACCAAGGAATTGCCCACATGTATTTGCATAGTTGAATTGCGTTATTAAGTTCACATGTGAATTAACAAAGGGAACACTTAATTAGTCTTATCTGTGTTCAAGCTGGTAATATTCCGTCGTACACTTCTACAAAACCAGAGGTCGGAGCAGTGCTCTAATTTTTCAGCCACGACACGTACAATTTAAGTGATGTCAGTCCTATCAAGATCTTGCCTTAAGTATTAATGAGCCGTTCATTTTTTATGGATTTAAACGTCTGTTCATCTTTCACAAATTGGTAAAACTAGCCACGCGTTCAGTCTACACGAATAAAATACAAAATAAAACTATTGCGATATACCAATAGATGATTTTGAAAACAGTACCGAGACTGTCCAGAAAATAATCTTTGAATAGTCCCAAAGAACTGCATACCATTCTACACATCCCGCCTGCAAACAACGCGATAAACAAGGCTTAAGGCCTCGGGCAGCTTTTGTGCAGATCTTACGGCCACAGCACCATCTAATATCGGGCAAACGGAATACGGTCCCGTGCTTGAGATTCGAAAGAGGTATTGGGGCCACAATTGTATCGGATGGTTAGTGCCGGGTTAGTAGAGAAGTGGAAGGTCGGATATCTGGCTGGAGGGTTCTCAACGAGCACTCCTTCTCTGATTACCGATATATTCAGTTCTCGCTGAACGAAGAACGTCCCGGTAAAATATCTTTTAGGAACCCTAAAAGACTAACTGGGACTTCTATTGTAGGAAGCTGGGAGAGCTGTTGCCTGCGGCGCCTACCGTTTGTTCGGACCAGTCCGAATCTGAGATAAACGTTCTGGTGGAAAACTTAACCTCGGCAAGCAATAGCGACTTTCAACTGCACTGTCCATTGAAAACTTACAGGGGGAAGGGCAAGCCGCCCTGGTGGTCGGATTCTCTTGACGACCTAAGAGCGTCCAGTCGGCGGCTCTTCAACAGAGCCAGGAGGAGTAAATTACCCCCCGAATGGAAGCTCTATAACGTGTGTCTGGAGATTTATAAATATTAAATAAGGATAGCCAAGCCAGATTCATGGCGAAGCTTCTGCGAAGATGTAGAAGACTGCAATGAATCCGCGAGGCTTAGAAAAATACTCTCTAGGAATCCCGCACCTCTGGGGTATCTGAGAGTTGATGGTGTGGACTGGTCGATGAGTAGCTAGGAGTCCCTAAATCTTTTACTGGATAATCATTTTCCCGATGTCCCAATTGCGCAGGGATCTCGCCTGCATGGTCGGCGGTCTTTAGCCATGCATAATTGCCTGCCATTCCAATACGGGAAGCCAAATAACCTGGGCTATAGGGTCGTTCAAGCCCAATAAGTCTCCGGGCCCGGATGGAATCATTGCTGCGCAAATTCAAAAGTTTTTGGGGACTTCCTGCCGCTGGTTAGCCATCACCTACACTAACTGCCTCAGGTTTAACTATATCCTGAAGTCTTGGCACACGGTTAGGGTTATTTTCACTCCGAATGCCGGCAGAAACTCTCATGTATCACCTAAGGATTTCAGGTCAATCAGTCTCTCGTCGTTTCTTCTTAAGACGTTTGAGCGGTTGATTGACCTGTACCTACGGGAAAGGATACCTCGGGGGTTACTGTCAGCTTCACAGCGTGCGTACTGCAAGGGCAGATCGACGGAAACAGCTCTCCATTCGATTGTAAAGCAAATAGAGGGGTCCCTAGAACACAAAGAGTATGCTCTGGGTGCCTTACTAGATATCGAGGGGGCTTTTAACAATGTCTTGCCGGGGGCAATCGAAAGAATTCTGGTGGGTTTAGGAGTCGAGGCGGCTCTGGTTGAATTAAGTAGCAAACTTCTATGCGGCATAATTGTAGCAGCGGAGTGGGGAGGGGCCATAATTAAGAGGAAGGTGTGCAGGGGTACGCCACAGGGTGGTGTCCTATCTCCTCTCCTCTAGGTTGTGGTAGTAAACGAGCTTCTTGTGGAGCTGGAAGCCAATGGTTGTCGGGTGGTTGCCTATGCAGATGACCTCGCTATCATAGTCAAAGGCAAATTTCTGGGCACCGCGCGCGATGTTCTGCAGGATACCTGGATACTGTGGCTAGGTGGGCTGAATCATGTGGATTGACGGTCAACCCGGGAAAAACGGAATTGGTTCTTTTCACAAGGAGATTTAAGATGCCCGATTTCAGAACTCCCACGATTGGAGTGGTACCGTTGGTACTTTCTGATAGGGTTAAATATTGGGGATTGTTTTGGACAAGAAACTGTCCTGTAGACCCAATGTGTAAGATCGGGCTAGGAAGGCCGCCGTTGCCTTGTACTGCTGCAGAGCGGCTGTCGGAAAGACATGGGGACTCTCGCCAGGAGTAGTACACTGGCTTTATGAGATGGTGGTCAAACCGATTCTGCTATATGGGGTGCTGGTCTGGTGGAAAGCACTGGACACGGCGAGCACCTCCAAAATATTAGTTTCAGGGCAACGGACGGCGCTGATTGGTATCAGTGGCGCTATGAGAACAACACCTACCTTGGCACTGAATGTCATACTGAACATACACCCAGTAGATATTGCGGGAAAGGCAGCCGCGGCCCGGTCGTTGGGCAGGCTTCGTGATATGGGTTATGGGATTACTGACTTCGGATACTCTAGCCATCTTACTAGTTTCGACTTTCCGGACAGGACGGGCTATTGTATGCTGATTACCGCTCCCTATGCAACCTTCACCCCAGTTTTCCCCCGAGGGAGGAGCGGGGAAGAGGAATTCTCTCGGGCATGGGACCGGTTGATTTGTTCACGGATGGGTCTAAGTTGGACGGAAAGGTTGGCGGGGGGGGGGGGGGGGTCTTTTGTCAAGAGCTAAATGTAAGCCGCAAGTTTAAGTTGGCTGATCACTGCAGTGTATTCCAAGCGGAAGTTGCAGCGACTAAGGATGCGGTGGATGGAATGCTATCCAGTGCTACTACGATTAGGGAATTTAAGATCTACTCTGATAGCAAAGCGGCTATCAATGCCTTGATCTCAACTACAGTGAGATCGAGGGTGGTCTGGGAGTGCCTGACCTCGCTTGCGATTGCATCGAATTATTTTACAATTAGGATTATCTGGGTCCCGGGCCATAGTGATATCCCTGGTAATTGTCAAGCGGATCTCTTAGCCCGCATCGGTACAACTGAAACGAATGAAGATGGCTGTAGGGATTTCGGGATCCCGCTAACCACCTGTGGATTGCTCCTCCATAGCTGGGCCTCGAATCAGCTCAGCAAACGTTGGGCGGATACCACGTCTTGCAGGGTAGCAAGATTTTTCTGGCCAAAAGTGGATGGCAGGAAGTCTGCTGAAATAATTGGCTTCACTAAGGCTCACCTATCAATGGTCATTGGGGTTTTGACAGGGCACTGTCCGATGGGTATCCATGCGGTACGTCTCAATATATAGGAAACTCCATCCTGCTGCAGCTGTATGGAGGATGATGAGGTGGAATCACCAAATCACTTTATGATTGATTGCCAAGCTTTTGCCAGAACTAGGCGAAAGTACTTCGGTCACGACTCACTCGGATCTCCCGAGGATTTATCAAAAGTTGAGATCGGTATCATTCGGAGCTTTATCCATCCAACCGTCCGTCCATCTAACGATGTACACGATAACTTGAGTAAATATTGAGAACAAAATATTTTAATTTGGTATATGGGTTCCTTGGCTCTTATCTCCCATTGCTGTTAAAAATTAGGGAACGGAACGGATGGTAACCACGCCCACTTTTTATATGAATGACAATTTGGAAACCACATAAAGCCTGATTATTTATAAATAGTTTATTTGGAACTCTAAAATTTGATATGTGAACTGATATTAAGACTCTTGATTTATTTTGAAGAGGGAGGGTGGAGCCGTGTGTAGAAGTCCACGAAAGTGGGGAAAGCTTCTGACCGCCATTCACCTGGGAATGGCCAGAGCGATTCTTTTGCATGCGGTTCAAGCAGCTCACTACTGCCGGTCGCTTGCGGCCAAGTATCCTCTGCGTAGCCGCTAAAAATCGGTTTAAGGGCTAGCCGGGGGCGATCTCATCGGCAGCGTCTGTACACCTCTATGTGCGGCTGCAAGCGGGCGTCTGTCTTGGAGCAAGCGGCTCGCTATATAAATGTGCAAGTAATATTTTCACCCCCGCTGAGCGGGTTGTGCGCTGGGCTTGGGACCCGCCACGTAAAACCATACTCCAATGAAATATAACAACAAGCCTCGGATAAATACACTCTCTATTGATGACGACCATGGCATACGTTTGAAGGACAATGAATTGAGGGCATGCACCTGGAACGTCCGCTCCCTGACTGGGATTGGTGCAGATGCCCGGCTGGTTGACATCCTCGTCAAAGCAAAATCTGACATCACCGCCATCCAAGAAATGCGTTGGACGAAGCAAGGAAGAAAGAAGATCAAAAATTGTGACATCTGTTGGAGTGGCCACACGAATAAGCGCAGTTTCGGCGTCAGATTCGTGGTGGGAGAGAGACTTTGTCGCCAAGTGCTGGCGTTCACGCCTGTGGACGAGCGTCTCGCCGCTATCCGAATAAAAGCAAAATTTTTTAATATATCATTCATGTGCGCCCATGCGCCGACAGAGGAGAAAGACGATGAGGTGAAATACACTTTTTATGAACAATTATGCTTGGCGACTTTAACGCCAGGGTGGGCAAAGGAGGAGATTTTGGCCCTACAGTCGGAAAGCTCAGCATACACAATGAAACTTCTCTTATCGGACTGAGGCTGATTGACTTTGCCGGTGCTCGAAACATGGTCATATCCAGCACGAGGTTCATGCATAAAAAGATACATCAAGCTACATAGCTGTCTCCTGATGGAAATACTCGCAATCAGATTGATCACGTTGTTATAGACGGACGGCATACCTACAGTGTTTTAGATGTGCGCACGATCCGAGGACCTACATCGACTCGGACCATTATCTCGTTGCAGCCAAAATACGCACCCGCCCCAACGCGGCTAAAACCAAGGAACAGAAAACACAAGGAAAGCTAGACGTCGAAAAGCTTCAATCACAACAGACTGCCAATGATTTCGCAACTCGACTCTCACACCTGCTCTCTGAGAGCACAACTCATCCTGAAGGAATACAGGAGCAGTGGAAGCATATCTCCAAAGCACTTTGTACTGGTGCCGAGAAAAAAATTGGTTACCGGCGGCCACGAAAAAACAGCTGGTACGATGAAGAATGCCGCGTTGCAACCGAAAGAAAAGACGCTGCCTACAGGGCTACGTTAAAAGCGAGCGCGACAAAAGGAGTGTGTGAACGCTATCGTGAGTTGAAAAGGGAAGCGAGACTTCTTTGCAGGCAGAAAAAAGCAGAAGCAGAAAGGCGTGAGTGCGAGGAGCTTGAGCGGCTAGCCACCAGAAATAACGCCCGAAAATTCTACCAAAAAATACGGTGACAGACGGAAGGTTTTAAGACCGGGGCAAACTCCTGTACGAATGAAAACGGCGACCTTGTAACTGATGTCCAGAGAGTGCTTAGATTATGGAGGGAATACTTCTCTGCTCTCCTAAATCGAGGCAGCAAGATGAAGAACGCGCTGAGATGAAGAACCCAATCCCGCAATCGATGATGATGGAATATATGTCCCCCCGCCCGATTATGACGAAGTTAGAATAGCAATAACCTGATTGAAAAACAACAAGGCCGGGCCGCTGATAGATTGATTGCGGAGCTATTCAAGTACGGCGGCGAGGAGTTGGTAAGGCGCATGCAGCAGCTTCTTAGCGAAATATGGGCTGACGAAAGCATGCCCGACGGTTGGAATCTAAGTGTTCTTTGCCCAGTTCACAAGAAGGGGGACACTGCAAAATGCACCAACTATCGTGGAATCAGCCTTCTCAATATCGCATATAAGGCCCTTCAAGTGTATTGTGCAAAAATTTGAAGCCCACCGTGAACCGGCTGATTGGACCTTATCATTGCGGCTTCAGACCTGGTAAATCTACCATCGACCAGATTTTCACAATGCGCCAAATCTTGGAAAAATCCCGTGAAAAGAGAATCGACACGCATCACCTCTTCGTCGACTTTAAAGCCGCCTTCGACAGCACGAAAAGGAGCTGCCTATATGCCGCTATGTCTGAATTTGGTTTCCCCGCAAAACTTATACGGCTGTGCAAAATAACGTTGAGCAACACCATTAGCTCAGTCAGAATTGTGAAGGACCTCTCCAAGCCGTTCGAAACTAAACGAGGTTTCAGACAGGGTGACCACCTATCGTGCGATTTCTTTAATTTGATGCTGGAGAAAATTATACTAGCTGCAGAACTTAACCGCACTGCAACAATATACTATAAAAGCGTGCAATTACTGGCAAATGCTGATGACATTGCTGTCATCCGCCTAAATACCCGTGCTGTTAGTTCTGCTTACTCCAAACTGGAAAAAGAAGCGGTAAAGATGGGTTTGATGGTGAATGAGGCCAAAACGGAGTACCTGCTGTCATCCAGCAAAGAGTCAGCGCATACGCGCCTTTGCAACCACGCTACTGTTGGCAGCCATAATTTCGAAATAGTAAAAGACTTCGTTTATTTGGGAACCAGCAGCAACACTAGCAACAACATCAACACTGAAATCCAGCGAAGAATCAATCTTGCCAATAAATGCTACTTTGGACTAGGTAGGCAATTGAAAAGTAAAGTCCTCTCTCGGCGAACGAAAAATCATACTCTACAAGTCACTTATCGTACCCGTCCTGCTATATGAGGCAGAAGCATGGACCATGACAACAGCAGATGAAGCGGCTTTGGGAGTGTTCGAGAGAAAAGTTCTTCGAAAGATTTATGGACCTCTACGCGTTGGCGATGGCGAGTACCGAAGAAGATTTAATGATGAGCTGTACGAGCTATACGCAGACATCAACATAGTCCAGCGAATTAAAACGCAGCGGCTGCGCTGGCTAGGCCATGTTATGCGAATGACAGATGACGCTCCGGCTAAGAAGGTGTTTCTATCGGAACCCGCTTATGGAAGCAGAGGTAGAGGGCGGCCCCCACTCCGTTGGAAGGACCAGGTGGAACACGATTTAAACTCCCTTGGTGTGACCAATTGGCGCGGGTTGGCGGAGCGAAGGAGCGACTGGCGCGCCTTGTTGGACGGCCATAACCGTTTAGACGGTTAAGCGCCAATTAAGTAAGTAAGTAAAATTTATTTTGAAAATGGGCGTGGCACCGCCCACTTGTGATATAATTAGTTTTACAAATATTATTAATCATAAATCAAAAACCGTTAAACCTATCATAACAAAATTCTACATAGAGGTTGCCTTTAATATAAAGAACGCTTCGAAGAAAACTTAACGAAATCAGTCAAGAACCACACCCACTTTTATATAAAATATTCTTAGAAGGGTCGTGGATGAATAAAATAAGTTATATCTTTGCAAAAACGAGCTTTATATCAATGTGTTTCATTTTACATGCAAAATTATAACAAAAATATGGGAAAAATTTTAATTTTTGAAAATGGGAGTGGCCAAAAAATTTTCTAGAACCACGCCCATATTTATACAAAGACTTAAAAGGGTTGCAGACTAGAATAATATGCTATATCTTAGCTAAAAATTGTTTTGTATCAATGATATTTCACTTACCAAGATTTATTGTAAGATGAAATTAGGAGACATTTTTTACATTTCTATAGTCCAAAAAATCCTTCGTGACAAAATTCGAATAAGTTAATTTACCTATCTGAAATGAACTGTACAATTCAAACTAACGCTGAGTATAAAATATTCGGTTGCACACAAACTTAGGCGCACTTACTTGTTTTTATATTCAGCGTGCTTTTCACACAGAGTATATTAACTTTTATTAGATAACGGTTGGTTGTACAGGTATAAAGGAATTGAGATAGATATAGACTTCCATATGGGCGATTCTCTGTAAACTGTACAATTTCACAGTTGTCCGGATTTATTTTGTTATCACTATGTAATAAAAAAGCTAAATTTTTCAGCATTCTACTACAAATATAATAAAAAAATAGTTATTCATAAATATGTAGAATAAGGTGGCTACTTCCCTGCAGTCAAAAGCCAAAGTACAAAGGAAGGTGACATTTCGCGCTACAAAGAAGATTTCCAGAAAATTGCTACCATCATCAGTTAAGAGGATTTGAGCAAGTTAAAATTGAAGTTAACGGAAAACAAAGTTAAATAGCATTCTTATCGTCTGCAAGGATGACTGACCGGATATATGCATAAGCGATGTGGAATAAGGATGACTGACCGAATAAAAGCATAAGCGAGGTGGAATGAGGAAATCTTGATCGACAGGGAAAATCCGCAGCAAAACAATATTCTGACTGGCAGCAAGGAGTTATAAATGTTCAAATATAATTAAAATATTTAGAATTCAGTTCACGTAATTATCTGAACTTACTTTGTATGGGTATAAAAATGGCCGAAATTCGACTATGACCAAGCCCAATTTTTCGATATCGAAAATTACGAAAAATGAAAAAATGCCATAATTCTATACCAAATACGAAAAAAGGGATGAAATATGGTAATTGGATTGGTTTATTGACGCAAAATATAACTTTAGAAAAAAACTTTGTAGAATGGGTGTGACACCTACCATTATAAGTAGAAGAAAATGAAAAAGTTCTGCAGGGCGGAATCAAAAGCCCTTGGAATCTTGACAGGAATACTGTTCGTGGTATTACATATATAAATAAATTATCGGTACCCGACAGATGATGTTCTGGGTCACCCTGATCCACATTTTGGTCGATATCTCGAAAACGCCTTCACATATACAACTACCACCACTCCCTCTTAAAACCCTAAATAATACCTTTAATTTTTTACCCGTATCGTACAAACACATTATAGAGTCACCCCTGGTCCACCTTTATGGCGATATATCGAAAAGGCGTCCACCTATAGAACTAAGGCCCACTCCCTTTTAAAATACTCATTAACACCTTTCATTTGATACCCATATCGTACAAACAAATTCTAGAGTCACCCCTGGTCCAACTTTATGGCGATATCTCGAAAAGGCGTCCACCTATAGAACTAAAGCCCACGCCCTTTTAAAATACCCATTAACGTCTTTCATTTGATACCCATATCGTACAAACAAATTCTAGAGTCACCCCTGGTCCACCTTTATGGCGATATCTCGAAAAGGCGTCTACTATAGAACTAAGGCCCACGCCTTTTAAAATACTCATTAACACCTTTCATTTGATACCCATATCGTACAAACAAATTCTAGAGTAACCCCTGGTCCACCTTTATGGCGATATCTCGAAAAGGCGTCCACCTATAGAACTAAGGCCCACTCCCTTTTAAAATACTCATTATCACCTTTGTTTTATACCCATATTGTACAAACGCATTCTAGAGTCAACCCTGGTCCACCTTTATAACGATATCCCAAAAAGGCGTCCACCTATAGAACTAAGGCCCACTCCCTTTTAAAATACTCATTAACATCTTTCATTTGATACCCATATCGTACAAACATATTCTAGAGTAACCCCTGGTCCACCTTTATGGCGATATCTCGAAAAGGCGTCCACCTATAGAACTAAAGCCCACGCCCTTTTAAAATACTCATTAACATCTTTCATTTGATACCCATATCGTACAAACAAATTCTAGAGTAACCCCTGGTCCACCTTTATGGCGATATCTCGAAAAGGCGTCCACCATTAGAACTAAGGCCCACTCCCTTTTAAAATACTCATTGTCACCTTTGTTTTATACCCATATTGTACAAACGCATTCTAGAGTCAACCCTGGTCCACCTTTATAACGATATCCCGAAAAGGCGTCCACCTATAGAACTAAGGCCCACTCCCTTCTAAATACTCATTAACATCTTTCATTTGATACCCATATCGTACAAACAAATTCTAGAGTCACCAGTGGTCCACCTTTATGACGATATCTCGAAAAGGCGTCCACCTATAGAACTAAGGCACACTCCCTTTTAAAATACTCATTAACACCTTTCGTTTGATACCCATATTTTACAAACGCATTCTAGAGTCACCCCTGGTCCAACTTTATGGCGATATCTCGAAAAGGCGTCCACCTATAGAACTAAAGCCCACGCCCTTTTAAAATACTCATTAACATCTTTCATTTGATACCCATATCGTACAAACGCATTCTAGAGTCAACCCTGGTCCACCTTTATAACGATATCCCGAAAAGGCGTCCACCTATAGAACTAAGGCACACTCCCTTTTAAAATACTCATTAACACCTTTCGTTTGATACCCATATTTTACAAACGCATTCAAGAGTCACCCCTGGTCCACCTTTATGGCGATATCTCGAAAAGGCGTCCACCTATAGAACTAAGGCACACTCCCTTTTAAAATACTCATTAACACCTTTCGTTTGATACCCATATTTTACAAACGCATTCTAGAGTCACCCCTGGTCCACCTTTATGGCGATATCTCGAAAAGGCGTCCACCCAAAGAACTAAGGCCCACTCCCTTTTCAAATACTAATTAACACCTTTCATTTGATACCCAAATCGTACAAACAAATTCTAGAGTCACATCTGGTCCACCTTTATGGCGATATCTCGAAAAGGTGTCCACTATAGAACTAAGGCCCACGCCTTTTAAAATACTCATTAACACCTTTCATTTGATACCCATATCGTACAAACAAATTCTAGAGTCACCCCAGGTCAACCTTTATGGCGATATGATTTTAAGTATAAAAATTTATTTTTGTTTATTTTTGATTTTATGTAAGTATAATTTTTATTTTAATATTAAATTTAAAATTTTCAATTATAATTCAAATTAAAATTTTAAAACCTTTAAATTTTCAAACTTATTTTAAGATTAATTTTATATTTTAACAATTTTATATAAATTATTTAAACTTACTTTTTTTTTTATATAAAAATAAATATTTTATTTTAGTTGTTAACTCCCTTTCCAAAAAAATTCTTAAATATTTCTTAATTTTCAAATTTTTAATAAATTTTTTTTTCCTATGGTTCTGCGTTCACCAATACGAACTCGTAATTTTACAAATTGTGAAAATCAAAATAACAACCATACAAATAACATCATGACTCACAATACAACTCAAAATTCTAACACTAATACAACACAAAACAACATCTCTAATATAACACAAGATACTTCAACGCAAAATAACTTTACAAATGTTTCTTCTATTAAATCTATTAAATTACCACAATTTTGGCAACAATCTCCCGATGCCTGGTTTTTACTTGTTGAAGGACAATTTGAAATTATTAATATCACTGATAATTTAAAATTTCAAAATGTTCTAGTTACCCTTCAACGAGATACTATTTCTAAAATTTTTGACGTTATTAACCCTCCTCCTCTTTTCAATAAATATGATACAATCAAAAAAAATTTATGTGAAAGATTTTCTCTTAGCGAAGAAAAACATTAGAACAATTATTTTCAAAAACTGAACTTGGTGATCGTTCACCATCTGAATTATTCAGATTTATGAAATCACTTATAGGTAGTGACTCCATTGTAAGTCAAGAATTACTTTTCAAATTATGGATTCGTAAATTGCCACAAGAAATACAAATCCATTTAACTTCTAGTAACAATCAAAATAAAGATGAAGTAATTATTTTAGCTGACAAACTTTTTGATTTAATCAACAAACGTCATTCTTCCAAATCTCCTATAAGTTCGAGTATAAATAATAATATTTTAGAACAATGCGTTAAAAATTTAACTGAATTAACCACGGCTATTTTTCAAAATTTAAATAAAATTTCTAACGATATTAATCAATTATAAATTCATTCAAGATCTAAAGATAGAAATAGATCTAAATCTCTAAATTTTTCAAGATCCAGACATTTTTCAAACAATCGTAATTTTAATTCACAAACAAATATTTGTTGGTATCACAAAAAATTTAAGAATAACGCTCTTAAATGTATACCCCCATGCAATTTTAATCAAAATCAATTCAAATTCCGAACAAAATTTAAACTGAAACGATCCATTATGATGGTGACGGATAATGGAGCTATTATTAAACCTACTCGTCGCCTATTCATATTTGACGTCACCACGAAGGTGTTAGAGGAGGACCAACAGCCATATGGTGCTGCGAGTTGCACAGAGGAACACCCGGCACAACAGTTGCGAGATGCGAAAGGGGGCAAGGGGAGGACGACGACTTTACGACGAAGGTGCTGGAGGGGGACAAATACCCCAATGGTGCTGCGAGTCCTACAGGTAAACCTCCACCACAGTAAAGTGGCGTCGATCGAACTAATCCTAATCTTTGAGGAAGGTTTGTTTGACGTGGCCGTGATCCAGGAGCAATGGCTCTCATCGGGAGGAAGGGTTTCTGGATTTAACGCTCGCGGATTTGCACTGCCTTCTGACGCCACATGTCTTTAAATTAGGCTTGGTCAGTGATAGCAGATGTACATAGGATATGCGGGAGCACGTTCTGTGATCATCCCTTCGCTTGCTGGGCTAAGACTCCAGCTATTAGGAGTGATACAGCCGTCAGATCTAGAAGCAATAAGTAGCTTAAGTCCTAGGAAGCTTCTTGTATTTGCGAAGAGGACGTAGTTATTTTATAACATAGGTCCTGGTTTTGACAGGGTTTTTCAGTTTGGCCTTAAAAACAAATTTCTTGTAATACTACGGACTCATTCAGTATATGTGAGGTCCTCATGGACCAGCCAGTTCAACCTAACCTAACCTTCCACAAGTTTAAAAGACGTCTCGTAAATTGTTCATCATTTGTTTGTCGGAGCAATCTAATACTACTAAATTATCCATATATAAAAATGCTTGTGAAGGTTTAAGGCCTGCGAATGATAAAGTCATCATTCATTAAAATGGATTAGGGGCTACATACAAGAGATTTGGTAATCTTTTAGAACGGTATGTACCATAGTCTGCTATAAATGATGCTACGCCTCTAGAATCTGTATCTAATTCTATTTGATTAAAATCTCAAATATGAAAAATATTTTGCTCTTCCTAATTGATCTAAAATATCGTCAATTCTTGGAAGAGGAAATTTATCTGCAGCTAGTCTTTTGTTTACCTGTCTATAGTCAATAACTAATCTCCATCTTTTTTCTGTGTTACCTGGTAATGATTTTATGGGCACCTATAGAATTTGGCTATTGTATTCTGACATAGATGGTTCTATTATATCATTTTCAATTAATTTATTTACTTGGTTGCTTATTTCTCCTTTGTGTGCTTGAGGTAATCTGAAATTTTTTATATAGGCTGGGGTATCATCTTCCATATGTAATTTTTGCTTATAAAAATTACTAGCCTTTAAGCCCGGCCCCGTTCCCAAGGAGAAAATAAAATATATGGCTATTTACGTTATCCTGCTTATCAAGTTAAAAAAAAAATAACTAATTGAGCTGAAAACCTGAAAGGCACAATACAGTTTTTTTCGAATTAAAAAAATACATTTTATTTTCCAGTTAAATTATTAAGTTATATTTCTGTGGCAATTTGAAAAAACAAACCTAGTTCGAGTTAGGATAAAAGTGATATTCTCGCTTCATAACAGAAATCCGTTAAAGATCTCCCTGTGTAAGTTACTCATGGCTCTAGCGCCAAATGGCGGCTACAAAATACAGGAAGTTACAATGGTGAATTGTGGCTTTTCAGATAAAAGTCTATGTATCGGCATTATCCTAACTAGAATTAGGTTGTTTTTTCAAATTGCCACAGACTTGTTCGCAAACTAATTACGTGATCTATTGTATACTGCCATAAAACCAGATTAAATACGAAAAAGCACACATACCCACTAATTAAGTTATATTTGTTCGCAAACTAATAATGTGATCTATTGAATACTGCCATAAAACCAGATTAAATGCGGAAAAGCACACATACCGCACTTACTAAGTTATATTTGTTCGCAAACTAATAATGTGATCTATTGCGTACTGCCATAAAACCAGATTAAATACGGAAAAGCACACATATCCCACTAATTAAGTTATATTTGTTCGCAAACTATTAATGTGATCTATTGTATACTGCCATAAAACCAAATTAAATACGGAAGATCACACATACCCAACTAATTAAGTTATATTTGTTCGGAAACTAATAATGTGTTCTATTGTATACTGCAATAAAACCAAATTAAATACGGAAAAGCACACATATCCCACTAATTAAGTTATATTTGTTCGCAAACTAATAATGTGATCTATTGAATACTGTCATAAAACCAGATTAAATGCGGAAAAGCACACATACCGCACTTACTAAGTTATATTTGTTCGCAAACTAATAATGTGATCTATTGAATACTGCCATAAAACCAGATTAAATACGGAAAAGCACACATATCCCACTAATTAAGTTATATTTGTTTGCAAACTATTAATGTGATCTATTGTATACTGCCATAAAACCAAATTAAATACGGTAGATCACACATACCCCACTAATTAAGTTATATTTGTTCGGAAACTAATAATGTGTTCTATTGTATACTGCAATAAAACCAAATTAAATACGGAAAAGCACACATATCCCACTAATTGAGTTATATTTGTTCGCAAACTAATAATGTGATCTATTGAATACTGCCATAAAACCAGATTAAATGCGGAAAAGCACACATACCGCACTTACTAAGTTATATTTGTTCGCAAACTAATAATGTGATCTATTGAATAGTGCCATAAAACCAGATTAAATGCGGAAAAGCACACATATCCCACTAATTAAGTTATATTTGTTTGCAAACTATTAATGTGATCTATTGTATACTGCCATAAAACCAAATTAAATACGGTAGATCACACATACCCCACTAATTAAGTTATATTTGTTCGGAAACTAATAATGTGTTCTATTGTATACTGCAATAAAACCAAATTAAATACGGAAAAGCACACATATCCCACTAATTAAGTTATATTTGTTCGCAAACTAATAATGTGATCTATTGAATACTGCCATAAAACCAGATTAAATGCGGAAAAGCACACATATCCCACTAATTAAGTTATATTTGTTTGCAAACTATTAATGTGATCTATTGTATACTGCCATAAAACCAAATTAAATACGGTAGATCACACATACCCCACTAATTAAGTTATATTTGTTCGGAAACTAATAATGTGTTCTATTGTATACTGCAATAAAACCAAATTAAATACGGAAAAGCACACATATCCCACTAATTAAGTTATATTTGCTCGCAAACTAATAATGTGATCTATTGAATACTGCCATAAAACCAGATTAAATGCGGAAAAGCACACATATCCCACTAATTAAGTTATATTTGTTTGCAAACTATTAATGTGATCTATTGTATACTGCCATAAAACCAAATTAAATACGGTAGATCACACATACCCCACTAATTAAGTTATATTTGTTCGGAAACTAATAATGTACTCTATTGTATACTGCAATAAAACCAAATTAAATACGGAAAAGCACACATATCCCACTAATTAAGTTATATTTGTTCGCAAACTAATAATGTGATCTATTGAATACTGCCATAAACCCAGATTAAATGCGGAAAAGCACACATACCGCACTTACTAAGTTATATTTGTTCGCAAACTAATAATGTGATCTATTGAATACTGCCATAAAACCAGATTAAATACGGAAAAGCACACATATCCCACTAATTAAGTTATATTTGTTTGCAAACTATTAATGTGATCTATTGTATACTGCCATAAAACCAAATTAAATACGGTAGATCACACATACCCCACTAATTAAGTTATATTTGTTCGGAAACTAATAATGTGTTCTATTGTATACTGCAATAAAACCAAATTAAATACGGAAAAGCACACATATCCCACTAATTAAGTTATATTTGTTCGCAAACTAATAATGTGATCTATTGAATACTGCCATAAAACCAGATTAAATACGGAAAATCACACATACTCCACTAACTAAGTTATATTTGTTCTGAAACTAATAATGTGTTCTATTGTATACTGCAATAAAACCAAATTAAATACGGAAAAGCACACATACCCCAATAATATCTATAAATCTTATAAAATAAATTCACTAAATGCCATGTATGCACATAACTTCACACAGAATGATCCGATTTTAAAACGGTTTTTTGCATTTGAAAGCTTAGCTACGTTAGATGGCACAGTTAATATAATTTGAAGGTATATATTATAGGGGCGAGGCAAATTGCCAAAATATAGTAAAAAATCATAAAATTTTTGTTTACACGGCTATAACTCATAAACGGAAGGATGGATTTGAAAAATTCTACTTTTCAGTAAAACTTTGAAATATTTACCTTCATTCTGCATCAAAAAAAAAAAAAAAACAAAAATACTTGATTCCTTTCTTATATCAGCCAAATTGTTTAAACAAAAGTAACATTTTTTACCAAAAAATTCGTGTGTGTGATTGTTTGGTGTCAACTGTGCGCGCTAATTGCTTTTGAGTGAGGCATGATGCATCACTATCACCACATATTATAAAACAAAGTCGCTTTTGCTGTCCCATGTCCCTTTGAATGCTTAAACCTTTAAAACTACGTAACGGATTTTCATACGCTTTTTTTTTTAATAGATAGAGTGATTGAAGTTTGTAGATTGTGTAATAACATCCATTATATAGTGGAGAAATACTGTTATTTTTGAAGTTTCTAATGTGATGTATATGGGGTATTCCATCCCATTTCGACCAATTTTGAACCCGACCCCTTTAGAATTGGCTGAAAGTTTTTCTTCTTTTTCTAGCTTACGAAAGACGTTTTTCAGAATTTTTTCAAATTTTTTCATCCAACTCAAAAAAAGTTATGAATTTAAAAAAAAAACACCGTTTTTGTTTTCAAAATGATATAACTTTTTCAAAAATTGACCGTTTGGGATCTTTTTTTTTAAATTTGTTTTTAAATGTACCTTTGGAAAAAATACAAAAAATGATAGTGGGGATGATTGCAGAATTGATTGAAATTTTTTATGAGAAAAAAATGGCGAAATTCGAAAAATCTCGAAAAACTGAAAAATTAAAAAAAAAAAACTTTAAAAATTTTTTTGTATTTTTTCCGAAAAGTACATTTAAAAACAAATTTTTAAGAAAAAAAAAGATCCCAGACGGTCAATTTTCGAACAAGTTGTAGCATTTGAAAACAAAAACGGTGTTTTTTTTAAATTCATAACTTTTTTTGAGTTGGATGAAAAAATTTGAAAAAATTCTGAAAAACGTCTTTCGTAAGCTAGAAAAAGAAGAAAAACTTTCAGCCAATTCTAAAGGGTCGGGTTCAAAATTGGTCGAAATGGGATGGATTACCCCATATAGGTACATATGTATATAAGAGAAAGTGGTGTTAGTTACACTATTTATAACTCAAGAACGGATGAACAGATTTGGCTGAAAATTGGTGGAGGGGTAGCTTAGAACCACGAGACAGACATAGGATACTTCTTATCCCGTTCTGGATAGGGTCTTGAGATCAAAACGTGGACCTGGGTAGTCCTGGGATATATTTGTACAATGTGGGCATCAAATGGAAGCTGTTTATGAGTACTTTTATACGGGATATTTTTCGTACCCGTTGGTGACTAGGGTCTCGAGATATTGACCAAAATGTGGACCCGGGTACCACTAGAATGTGCTTATAGAATATGGATAAGAAATGAAAGCTGTTGATGAGTGCTTTAGTACAGGGTAGTATTCATACCTATTGGTGACTAGGGTCTCGAGATTGAGGCCAAAACGTGGACCCGGATACCCCTAGAAAGTGTTTATACAAGAAGGATAACAAATGAAAGCTGTTGATGGGTGCTTTAGTGCAGGGTAGTTTTCATACTTATAGGTGACTAGGGTCTCGAGATATAGGCCAAAACGTGGACCAGGGTAACACTAGAATGTGTTTTTATATTATGGGTATCAAATTGAAGCTGCTGATGTGTGCTTTAGTACAGAGTAATTTATACCGCTGGGTGACTAGGGTCTCGAGATATAGGCCAAAACGTGTTCCCGGATACCCCTAAAATGTGTGTGTAATATGGATTTCAAATGAAAGCTGTTGCTCAGAGCTTTAAAGTAATTTTCATTGTGATACTCGATTTAGTCGCATCAACCTGGCAAAGCTGATAAATATGCATGCGAAGCCGAAAAAATGCATGAATTGATTATACCCAAATACCTATTTACACATACGTCCTATTCGATTTGCCTGAAATCTATATATATATAAAGAAGTGTACATTTTGATTGTCACTCCATAACTCGAGAACGGATAGAAAGATTGCCATGAAATTTTTAGGAAAGATACAGGAAGAAGAGATGATGGTTAGTTGATTTTGAAATCCCATTCGTTTAGCCATTCTTGAGTTATGATTTTTTTTAGAAAAAATTCAAAATTTGAAAGTTTGGTATATAAATTTGCCTATATTACTATATTAGTATTTACGATCCTTTTTTCCGGGAAGTTAACCAGAGACGGACTGGGACTGGGATTAGAACTAGGACCGGGACTGGGACTCGGAGTGGGACTGGGACTGGGACTGGAACAAAATACATACCACCCTCTGAGACAGGCCATAAGGGATGAAGAAGAAGGTGAGAGAAGAGAAAAGAGAGAAGTAGAAAGATACTGAGAAAGAAATAGAATGAGACGAATATGGAGATAGATGAAGCGAAAGAGACGGAAGGAGGAGTGAATAAAAGGATCAGGAAAAAGTGAAGAGGGGTGAGGGAGGGCAGAGTTAGATGGAAAAAGCTTATTAAAAAATGCAGTTAGGCCAAATTTAGGGCAGAACAACGTCTGCCAGTTCTGCTAGTATATATATATTTTTAGCCGTTTTTCGCGTTGTGATGAACTTTACGGAGAATGGCTGAACCAATTTTAACCAAATTTTGCCACATTGAAGAGACACATGTGGAGAAGGTTTATAACTATATCTGGTTAAAATCGGTTCACACATTCTTGACCTATGCGCCAACAACAGCCTTTGTTTACTTTTGACAAACGCAGCGACCATGCAATGAAAAAAATAAAATCAACTGATGACTTGAGCCAACCATGTCATTCAACCATGCGAGGTAGCGTTCCTCTTACGCGTGTAGTTGTTGTTGTAAACGGTTTGCATGGAGAGTACATTTTACTCAAATATGTATACAAAAACAGCACTCAACTGCTGCAATGCGTGTATTGTGGTATTGATGACTTTCACAGCATTGTTAAACACAAACATACAGCCTGATTGTGTATCTCGAGACGAACGATCGTTTCGTCTGCCAGGCGATTCGTTCGTGTATATGTATCATGTAAGTAAACGTTCGTCTGGCCAAACGAAAACAGTTTATTGTTGCGTTGTTGTCGTTTAGGTAGGTAGTTTGTAACTCGAATACAAGAAGAAAGTGAGACGACAATAGAGCAAAACAGACGAAAGATTAGTGATGGCCTTGATGGTGGTGGATGATTCAGTAGTTTTGAGACGAAGCACAAGCGTATACAGCGCGTCTGTCCGCCGTGGCATTGGAACAGAACGGGCGTGGTAAGTTACAGTGAAAAGTGTAAATCAAGGTCAAAAATAATTATTATTTTGGAAAATTTTTATGAAAATATATACGGAAAATGTGAAAACAATCTTTTTCTTAAATATTTTCATTAAAAGTAAAGAAAAAATACAAAATTACGGCCGATATTTGCAATAAAATTTCGCCGATGAATGACGGTTTCTGTTCTAAGTTTTTTTTGGTTTCCGCGAGTGGCCAATTTGGAGGGGAAGAAACATAGAACAGAAATCGGCAATCATCGTCTAAAATTTTGGATATTTTGGAAAATTTAAAGAAAATATTTATGAAAAGAGATTGTGTTCACATTTTCTAACGATATTTTCATGAAAAATTTACAAAATATATATTATTTTTGCAAATGATTGATAACAAGTGAAACAGTGACGAAATGGAGTGAAAAATACACACAACAGAAATCGGCAAAAATAATAAATATTTTAGAAGTCTTTACTAAAAATATTAAAAAAAAAAAGAGATTGCTTACACTCTTTCCGTAGATATTTTCAAGAAAAATTTCAAAAATATATATTATTTTTGCTGATTATTGCCGATTTCTGTTCTGTGTAATTTCCATTTCAACACGTGGTCATATTCAACACGTGGTCACAGTTCAATTATATTTTCAAAAGATGGCGCTAACAGTATGTTAATTTGAATTCCAGTTTAAAAACAGAAAAGTAGCAATAAAGAGTTCAGAGTGACATGAAGAAGACCAGTTTGATTCGATTTGGTAAAAGTGTCGTTTGAATACAACTGAAAGGTAAAAGAAATGCCAAGAGGTGGAAGAGGTAGAATACATGCTAACATCGGACGTAATACCCGTCAAAATAGAAATGTGCAAAATCACAGACAAAATGAAAATAACGAAAATCATGCTGATAGATTAAGTCAACAAAGAGATCGTAATAGGTCATGTTCTCAAAATCGGCCAATAAATATCAATTTTGTAAATTTGGAAGGTGCAACATTTCAATATAACCCACAACTTGATTATTCATCTCACAAATACGTTGTCATTGGAAGTATGTATAAAATTTGCGGATTTTGTCAAGCATTCAAATTTAAAACTGAAACACGAGGCATATGTTGCGCTGCAGGAAAGTTCGTTTACAAGACATACAATATCCGCCCGAACCATTAGCTACATTATTATCCGCAACATCACCCGATTTCAAAAATTTTCTTGAAAAAATTTCTACATATAATTCATCTTCTCAAATGACATCTGGACAAATTATAACCTATAACTTCATGCCAACGTTCAAGGTAGTACATAAACTTGAATGTTCAACAACACTCGCTGACACATCTAATGAATCATTAGGTTTTATGGACTCTAATTATGGCCTTTTTTCAGATTCAAGGGCAAGCATATCACTTAATAGGTTCATTACTACCACTACCCGATCAAGAGTCAAAACTTTTTGCAAATTTATTAATTAATGACAACGGTGATGAGCTTGAAACACGATGTGCATTTTCCAGAAATATAAACAGAGTCATCATGAGAGAGTTACAAGATTTGTTACACACACACAATGTTTTGGTGAAAAGTTTTAAAACAACAATCGAAAGATTGTCATCTGATAATCATAAAATAAAAATTGATGCAAATAAAACGCCTGCAGGCGAACATCGTACAATCAACCGACTTCAAGCAACGAGGTTGCAATTGTTATGTCTGGTGATGAATTTCAACCAAGGGATATTGTCTTACGAAGAAGAAAGGATACACTGCATTTATACATACATACATTTATGGTCGACCCGACTTATTCATAACTTTTACATGCAATCCGAAATGGGATGATATTAAGAATCATTTATATCCTGGACAATCACCTACTGATAGGCATGACATTACTGCAAGAGTGTTTAGACGAAAGCTACAGTCTCTAAAGGATTTCATTTTAAAACATAAAGTTTACGGAGATGTACAATGTTTCAATATTCTGTGGAAATGGGAAAAAAGAGGCGTGCCTCATGCGCATATTTTAATTTGGTTAAAATAAAAACTAACCACAGATAAAATTGATGATGTTATATGTGCTGAAATTCCAGATATAAATGAAGATCCCGAATTTCATGCTACTGTAACCAAAAACATTATTCATGGACCATGTTGTACGTTAAATCAAAATTCTCCATGTATGGTTGGTGGTAAATGTTCAAAAAATTACCCAAAGCAATTAAGTGCTGAAACAATGACTGGATATCCATCATCCATTGTACCGTAGAAGATCACCAGAAGATAATGGAAAAACAGTCACTGTGAAAATAAATAATCAAGATGTGGGGATCGATAACCGTTGGATATTTCCGTATTCCAAATTATTATCGAAAACATTTAGCGCACATATAAATGTTGAATATTGTAACTCCGTAAAATCCATAAAATGCATATGCAAATATATCAATAAAGGAAGTGACATGGCAGTATTTGGAGTTGCAAATCAAAATGATGAAATTACTAATTACCAAATGTGAATATACATTAGTAGCAACGAAGCAGTTTTGAGAATATTATCATTTCCGATTCATGATCGCCATCCAGCTGTTATTCATTTCTCAGTCCATTTAGAAAATGGACAACGTGTTTATTTCACTGAAAATACTGCTCAACAAATGGCCGAACGACCACCAGCAACAACATTAACTGCATTTTCGACTTATGTGAAACAGATTCGTTTGCAAGAACATTGCTTTATTCAAATGTGCCTAAATATTATACTTGGAATGCATCATCAAAGTCATGGGTACGAAGGTAACGAGGAATACCTGTAGATGGATATCCTGGTGTTCAATTGGGTGATGCAAACGGACGACTTTACACTGCGCATCCAAGTCACGCGGAATGTTTCTATTTACGTTTACTCTTAGTTTATATTACCGGCCCAAGATAATTCCAAAGTTTGAAACGAGTTAATGGTCATCTTTGTTATACTTATCGGTAAGCATGCGAAGAATTGAATTTGCTTGAAAATGACAATCATTGGGATGCAACTCTTATGGATGCATGTGCAACAAGTTCTCCACACCAAATAAGAACACTATTTGCCATCATTATTGCTACATGTTTCCCAGAAAACTTAATACGAATGTGAAGAAGTTACCGAGTGTCTAAGCCGCCGTCACAAATATTTAGACGACTTCGTTAAATTTCTTAACGAATGCTCTGCGGACATTGTACAGAAATATGCCCCTCAGGGAATAAACTGGCAGTATATTCCACCCAGCGCCCCTCATATGGGCGGCTTGTGGGAATCCGCAGTAAAAAGTTTTAAAACCCACCTCAAAAAAACCGCTGCACCCCACAAGTTTACTTTCGAAGAATTCACGACGCTGTTGGTGCGTATTGAAGCAGTTCTCAATTCGAGGCCTCTCACCTCACTATCCCAGGACCCAGCTGACTTCACAGCGCTCACTCCGGGTCACTTCCTTCGAGGTGCACCGCTATTAGCCATTCCTGAGCCAAACGCGGAAGACCTCTCTTGGATAAATCGATGGGAAAAGCTCAAATCGCTTCATCACCAATTCAGTCGACGCTGGAAAGAGGATTATTTGAAGGACCTTCAGAAACGCTATAAATGGCAAACGCCACAGCGAAATCCTCAACCAGGCGACCTCGTCGTAATTAAAGAAGATTCACTCCCACCCACCGAGTGGCGTCTGGGACGAAGCGAGAACGTTCGCCATGGACCTGACAACCATGTTCGGGTTGTAGAGGTTCGCACCCAAAATGGGCTTGTCATGCGCCCCTTAGTTAAACTGTGCTTTCTTCCAATGGAGCACTCTTCGAGCACAGCGCTCTAACTCATATACGTTTCCCCTGTATAATTAAATTTCCGTATCATCCGCTGTATCCAACTACTTCTCGTTTTTCTCTCTGCTCTTATGCTTTCAGGACGACACCATCATGGCATCTCGACCAGCATGTCCACTGGCTCCCACAGCAGAGACCGATAACTGCCTCCAGTGTCGGCTCTGCCACCGCTACCACGCTCTGCGGACCTGCCCGGCTTTTAAGGCGATGCGGCCACCGCAGCGTGCTACCGTGGCCAGGGCACAGGGCTATTGCTATAATTGCTTAGCCCTCACGCATACAACGGGTGAATGCGACTCCCGAGGGTCGTGCAAAATGTGCGGTCTGGCGCATCACACCCTCCTGCACAATGAACCGAAAAGTCAACGTGGTCAAGGAAAGGTCCCAACACAGCAAGCATCCCGGAAGCCGAAACCCAGGCCGAAAAAGAAGAATGAAGAGAGAAAGTCCACCTGCGCCTGTAGGGCACAAAAGGCGCACCCTGCGACCAAACCCGCAGCAACCCCAAAACCAAAACGGACGGTCAAGCGCACGATCGCGCGCACCCCAGACGGCCTGCAAACGGCGCAAGGCCAACGGCGCAATACCAGTCGCGCTTTGGATACCACCATCCGCGCCTTGCAGGAGCTGCAGAAGGTGCTTACAAGCACCTCCCTGCAGGGCGGGCAGGATGTCTAAGCCGCCGTCACAAATATTTAGACGGCGTCAAATATACGTATGCGCAGCCGTGCGCGGCGAAGTGGAAGACACCAACGAGCGACCACTGCCATCGTCGTCAACGATATTGGGTCAAAACAGTCAAGCATTATTAGCCGGCAACCGCGGACGCGCTCCTTTTGTATAGTTATATACACAACATTCATATTAAATTCCTTTAAACATATGCGTTTGTTTTTGAAGTTTTTAATTAAAGTGTAATAATTAAAGTAATATAAACTAAATTGAATTTGGAAAATTATAACGTTTTAAAGAAAAACAACCATCTTTTTATTTAGTGAATTGGAGTGTAGCGAAGAAAGACCACGTTGTTATTCACCGAGAATACATGACAGAAGATATTCTACATCAAGTACGTCGCATTACTGCAAATCCAAATTTGAATTACACAGATGTATTATATAATGAGGCATTAATTAAAATCGAAGACCTTTGCCTGATGATTGCAAATAAAACTCTGAGTAAGTTAGGTATGATCGCACCAAATCGTCCGATGCATGATGCATACAATGCAGAATTAAGACGTGAAAAAGAATATGATCGAAATGTGCTGAACACATTTGTAACAACAAACCTACCAAAATTAAACACAAAACAAAGGCAGGCATATGACACAATTAAAGACAATGTTGCAAACGAAAGAGCAGGAATATTCTACTTAAATGCACCAGGTGGGACTGGAAAAACGTTTTTGTTGTTGTTAATTTTGGCCACCATTCGATCACAAAATAATATTGCATTGGCATCATCTGGAATAGCGGCAACTTTATTGGATGGCGGTCGCACTGCACATTCTGCATTGAAGTTACCATTAAATATGCAAGTAAATGAAGAACCAACTTGCAATATTTCTAAAAATTCTGGAGTGGGAAAGGTTTTACAAACATATAAATTATTGTATGGGATGAATGTACGATGTCTCATTGAAAATCACTGGAAGCCTTAAATAGAACACTGAGAGATTTACGAAATAACACAAACATATTTGGTGGTGCACTAATTCTATTGGCCGGTGATTTTCGACAAACTTTGCCTGTTATTCCCAAATCAACAGCTGCTGATAAATTGAGAGCATGCCTTAAATCTTCTAATCTGTGGAGATATGTTCAAAAACTCACATTAACTACCAAGTTTCGTGTGCAGTTACATAATGGTCCAACAGCTGCTGAATTTTCCGAACATTTGTTGCAAATTGGAAATGGACGAAAGCCAATTGATAAGAATACAGGCATGATTACACTTCCAACTAATTTTTGTACCGTTGCAGAACGAAGAGTAAAATTCGTGCAAAATATATTCCCAAATATTGCACAAAACTATTGAAATCAAGATTGGCTAAGCGAGAAAGCTATATTAGCTGCCAAAAATGTCGATGACAATGAAATCAATTCCAGTATTTGGCTCAAATTCCAGGTGAAGTTGTGACCTATAAATCAATTGATTCAATCACTAATCCCGACGATGTGGTGAATTATCCAATTGAATTTTTGAACTCACTTGATTTGCCTGGCTTGCCACCACATCGCTTGCAATTGAAAGTTGGCGCAGTGATCATTATGTTGCGAAATATCAACCAGCCGAAACTATGCAATGGGACAAGATGAGGAGTGAAACGGACAATGAGCAATGTAATTGAAGCAACAATTTTGAAAGGCAAATTTAAAGGTGAAGATACTTTGATTCCGCGCATTCCAATGATTCCAACAGATTTGCCTTTTGATTGTAAGTGACTTCAATTTCCCATTCGCCTTGCTTTTGCTATTACAATCAAAAATTCTCAAGGTCAAACACTTCAACTATGTGGAATTGACCTAACTTATCCATGTTTTGGACATGGACAACTGTATGTAAGATGTTCGCGAGTAGGGAAACCATCGTTACTGTATATTTATACACCGCATGAAAATAAAACCAAAAATGTTGTGTATCAGAAGGCTTTAGAATTAGTTGTTAGTTCACAATCTTTAGAGTAAGTCACTAAAATAAATAAAACATTGTTATTAGAATAAGTCACAAAATAATGGCCGAACATGAATTAAATGATGAAACAAGAAAAAACAAAGAACACTTTTCATTTATAATTTTCTTTCACCCAGCGAAGCGGGTGAGGGTCCGCTAGTTAAGTTATATTTGTTCACAAACTAATTATGTGATCTATTGTACACTGCCATAAAACCAGATTAAATTCTGAAAAGCACACATATTCCACTAATTAAGTTATATTTATAACCACCATTTAGGAACTTTATTTTATAGGATTTATAGATATAGATTACTCATTTGTTTATTTAAAAGCCGGAGCGTTAAGATTAAATTGTGCAAAAGACACAAAATTACAGTGACATGGAGGTTAGATTGGGATGCGCCCCTCTTAGATAAAACATCCGATTTTTTATTCCCATCTATTCCGAGGGCATAAAGACCCAATATATGCAGATGTATTCTGCTCTTTTTGTTAGTTAGCAGCGAATGAGGCTAACTGGTAGCAGAGAAGAGAGATTGCTAATGACAATGATATCATTAGCCTGACCACCAGCGGCGTTAGTTCTGCTTAATCCAAACTGGAAAGAAGTGGTAAAGATGGGTTTGATTGTGAATGTGAGCAAAACGAAGTACCTGCTGTCATCGAGCAAAAAGTCAGCTCATGCGCCCTGGAACCGACGCTACTGTTGGCAGCCATAATTTTAAAATAGCAAAAGACTTCGTTTTTTTTGGAACCAGCATTAACACCAACAACAACATCAGATCTGAAATCCAGCGGAGAATCACTCTTGCCAATAACTGCTACTTTGGACTAAGTAGGCAATTGAAAAGTAAATTCCTCCCTCGGCAAACGAAAATCATGTTCTATCACTTATCTAACCCATTCTGCTATATGGTACAGAAGCATGAACCATGACAACATCAGATGAAGCGGCTCTGGGAGTGTTCGAGAGAAAAGTTCTTCGATGGAGAGTACCGAAGAAGATTTCGTGATGAGCTGTACGAGCTTTGCGCAACACAGTCCAGCGAAGTAAAACGCAGGCGCTACGCGGGCTAGGCAATGTTGTGCGCATGAAGGATGATGATCCGGCTAAGAAAGTGTTTTTATCGGAACCCGGCTATGGAAGCTGTGGAAGAGGGCGACCCCATTCCGCTAGAAGAACCAGGTGGAAAACGATTTAGAGTCCCTTGGTTTGACCAATTTGCGACAGTTGGCAGATCGAATAAGCGAATGGCGCGTCTTGTTGAACGCCAATTAAGTAAGTAAGTAAGTACGTTCACATGATTCGGACTGCCTAGTCACTTTACCACAAAGTGGTTAATCAGGGTGCACAAAATATTTTGTGTGATAAGTATTTTCAGGTTGACGCATCCGGTTTTTCGATTACGAAAACAATACAAAACTGGGATTAAAGTAGTCCTCCTTTTGGCAGAGTCTTCACAACTTAATATGGGCTTTAGCTCTTATCCACCTTGCTGTGATAATTTTGTAGCTTTCCAGTGTGTGTAGATTTAACCATGGCCACTCGGACTATTATTATTAATAGGTCTGGAAGCACTGCGACCTTTGTGCAGATCTATTGTGCAAGACCTTTCAGCCTAATTTTGTATCTGGAGACTCTTGATGTATCTAAGTGCTTCTTCAGAATTTTGATTCCATATCACATAGGGATTAAGAGTCCCACCACCTAGGGATAGTCTCTGCCTAGCTAGAGCGACACATTCGCAGAGAATGTGAACCGGCGTTTCATCAACCAGCTCACAGAAACGACAAATTTGGGTTTATAAGGTCGTTATAAGGAGTCCCTATTTCCCAGTTGGTCCTGTCCACAATGGACACTTCAAAGTTCAGTGAGATTCTGTGCTTAGGGGACATTACGTCACGCAGATGTAATGAGGGATTTCCTATGAATTTTCTTATTACTTTCGTATGCCCTATCATATTTCCTTCATTCAATTCAGAAATATTTGGGAGTCTTAGTGCACCTAGTGTTGCCTCTTTCTCTATCAGAATAGGGAAGGGAGGTATTCCCACTAAAGCACTAAGAGCGTCAGCAGGGGCGGTTATCATCGCACCCGTTATGCCAACGCAAACTAATCGATGCAGTTTGCTTAGTTTAGCCGTTGCATTTCTTTGCGTGGCCTTCTACCACCAAACTATAGAAGCATAGGTGACTATTGGCCTTGCGACAGTATTCAATGCCCATTATACCATTTTTGGACAAATCCCCCATGTTTTGCCGCAGAGACGAGTACAGGCGAAGAAAGCTCTTCTGGCCTTGTATAGGATAGCATCCAAACGAGCATTCCACGTGAGGGTTCTATCCAGTTTGACCCCTAGATATTCAGCCTCCAATGAGAATTGTATTTTTGTACCACCCAGGGCCACTCGGACTAACAATGCGTTAAAGTTACTTTTGATGCCAATTAGCATGCTTTATCACACCAACGGATGTAAATAAAAGTTCTCATGAATTTTTTGGGAATTTTGCGATTCGAGATTCATTCATTTGATCTGATTTTTGCGTTAATTTTGACAGTCGCTTCCGTTGAATTTCACTCCATATGTAGATATCAATAAGTGGCCTTAAATAGAATCCCAAACAAGCCAATTTTTCTGAAAATGCGTATTTCCGAAATCTAATTCAAAAATCATCGAGTTTGATCAGCTCAATTTGTTTGAAATAAGTGCCACTCTAATGTAATACACATGCGCACCTATGTATGTTTTTGTCCATATGTGTCGTATAAAAACCTACTGCACTTTAATACGATATACAAATATTTGTTTGTATTCATTGCGTAAAGCAGAAGTAATATTTGCCTGATGGTAATGACGAATGCTTGTCATTACGTCATAAACACGCTGGGCTGGCTTTTGATCTAGTCTTCTTACCAACTTATTGATGACCTTTTTGTTTCTTCTTGGTATTCATTGTTTTTATTCATTTCGATAATATGGTCATAATGATGTTTGTGTAAGTAATTTGGGTTGATGTTAGCAAACATAGATAGAAGAAATTGCAGGAAATGGCACGCAAATACCACAAACTACACCCAGAGAAAACCCGTCTTGGAAAAATAAATACGTTCCTATTCATTTTAAGTTTGCTTTATTTAAATATGAAAAACGGCAAGATTAATTTCAAACACACATTAAATTAAAAAAATACATATTTATTCAGCTTAAATGTTATAAATATTTATCAACCAAACAAGTATGTACAAATCTCATATCAACATGTTTAAATTACATATAACATAATGTCATATTTAACCTAACGTCGCACGTTTTATATTTAACCATTCAAAAAATTCATTATAAAATACTGACATACTAAACTTGTGGTGAGCCATATTTATTTAAACTATTGTGAATACTGTACGACGAATTCCTAATAGGCAATGTACGAAACCATCGCTAAACTATATGGTCGGCTCACATCTACAGCATCAATATACCATTGTTCAGATTGTCAAAATTTGCGTGTTGGTGTCAAGCGAATGGAATGGAATGAAAACAAAAGCTTAGCAGTTTTTGTGTGTTGTCAAAGAGGATAAAAATAATAAGAGCCACCAGTCTGCTACGAGTGGCGAATAACTCGCTGGAAATCAAAAAAGTGATGCCTAATGTTTTCTATGAAGATCATTTTTGAGAAGATTTTTTTATGAACATCATTTGGCAAAAAAAACAAAACCAGCTACTACCTTATAGAAAACATCGAGCAAATAGCTACAAGTAACAAGTGACGTATCCAATGATATTTATCGTATTTGGTGTTGTAAGAAAATGTTGTCACTGTTTTCATTTTGAGTTTGCCATCTCCTTTTGACAATCCCTATTCCCGAGAAATGAAAAAAATAAAATCAACTGATGAGATGAGCCAACCATATAGTTTAGTCATGAACGAAACGAAGTGAAAACAGATGTTAACATACTATCAGTGTTGCCATTTCAGTTCTTTTATACTTAAGTTATTGAGCTGATTTTTATTTAATTACATATGTGATAATACGTTATTGTGTATATTTAAAGTCAAGTAGGTTCCCAAAGTAAGTTACAGCTTTTTGACATAATTTCTAAGTACCTCTTCAGGCTTTTGACTCCATATCACATAGGGATTAAGAGTCCCACCACCTAGATGGGATAGTCACTGCCTAGCGACGCATAGGCAGAGAATGTGAACCGGCGTTTCATCATCCAGCCCACAGAAACGACAAATTTGGGTTTAGGGTAGATTTAATTTACTTAGGTGATATCGTAGACCGCACTGACCCGTATAGTACCCTGCGAGAGTTCTTAGGTTCTCCGTGCTTAGATAAATGAGTTTGGCTGATACTTTCTTTGTCGGAAGTATAAACTGTTTGGCCTGCCTATGCCATGGTCAGTCAATCCAGTGACGTCTGAATTTTTAGTTTCCCATTTACTAATAGTTTCCCTGGTGTGTGCTTTTGTAAGTCCACAAAAGGGCTCTGGACCATAGAATGCTGCTGTAGCACCCTGCTTTGCTAGGAAATCTGCATGTTCATTAGATACGTTAAAAGCCTCCAGATACAAAATTCGGCTTAAAGGTCTTGCACAGTAGATATGCATAAAAGTCGCAGTGCTTCCAGACCTATTAATAATAATTGACATAATTTCGTTTGAAATATTAAAAAAAAAAAGCTGTAACTAACTTTAAATATTCACTAAATTTCTGAATTCCGAATTCTATGTTTTGTGTTTCAAAAGATATCTTGAAAAAAAAAAAAAAAAATTTATTTCTTGATGAAATTTTTGCGATAAATGCTTGTAATTGTGAAAAAATATGCCCTAACTCCAACATACATGAAGTTGAAAAACTAAAATGGGGCAAATCAAGTTTAGTTTACTTTTTTCAAAATAAGTAAATTTTCCTATACTCAAGTTGTTTAAATCGGAAATATTACCGATTATTTTATGCAAAGTTATCAAAGAATTAGTTCATTTTATAATTTCTCAAAAATGTATGAACACATTTTATATATTTTCCCACAATTAGATTAATACTTAAACTCCCTTTAACTCAATATCTAAATAGTGGCATATTAAGAGTCAAAACTAAGTAGGTAGTTAAATTTATTTGCAGCTTTTTCGACAGTTATCCCGTTGAAACCTACCTAAAAAAGCTATAACTAAATTTAAGGATCTACTCTATTTTGACCTTGAATACGTCCCATACTTATTATGTCTATTAAACGCTATAATGAAAAAGGAAAAAATCAAACTTAAATATGTTTGTCTTCGCAAAAGTCTAAATTTTCAAAAAACCTTGAAACAATAAGTATGTTTTATGTAAGTCAAATTAGTGTGTGCTAAAAGATCTATCAAATGACATAAACAAATTCAGTATATGCGTTTTTAGAATTTTCTGTTTTCTAAAATGCTTAGTATGTACTTTAAACTTAAATAACTCTAAACGTTATTGTTTCCCACCAAGAAAAAGTATATAGGTATACTCACTCATATCATATTGACTTACATCAGGCATGCTTAACCAACGAACCGATATCATTTCGTTACGATAATTAACGTTAATAAACGAAACAAAGTCATTTCGTTTCGTTTATTAACGTTAAGAACGTCAAATTAACGAAATGATTTTGTTTCGTTTTCTGCCATATCAAAACGAAATCAAATCGTTTATGTTGATTATTAATTTCAAACTATGCTGGCAAAGCTGATTGATGGCGGAGTCACTAAAGGTGAAAGCAATAGCCAAGCTGATTGCAACTTTTCTAATGAATTTTGACAGTACGAACATTTCTCAGAGTATTTTTGACATTACCACCAACGAATTACACAAACAAATTACATGGAGTTTGTGTGTGTATGTCCGCTCGCTGTTAGCACCTTACGGCTTCACCATGGCTATAGCATTGCCAGCACAATTCAAACATAAAGTATCACGTTTTTGTTAACGTTTTTAACGTTAACGAAAGCTTTTCGTTTCGGTTAAAAACGAAATACAATTTATCTTGATAATTTCTCTATCGATAATATTTCAAAGTGTTTCAACAGAAACGGTGGAAATTTTTTGATAAACGATTAGCTTAACGTTAAGGTGCATCCCTGACTTACATGAATAGAAAGCAACATATGAAAAAACATCGCCGTCAGGTGGCGCAGGGATCGAGATATTAAAAATTCGTATTTGTGGTCCGATTTGGCACATATTTGGAACACATATTAGATAGATTCCGTTAGAAATTACACCATAATACTTTGTAGTTCGAGGGGGGCAAGCATACGTGCCGCTGAGTCGGGTAAAGTCTTTGGAAGGATTATGTACTGAGGACTTAGATTGTAACAAATTGTCAGGAAAGAGTCCTTGTAATAATGAGTCACTGAACGAACTAAATAGAATGAGAAATAATAGGCAATTAAATAAAGACTAAAAACTTGAAAAAAAAAAAATGTTAAGTTAATCGGTTTTATTGAAAACAATGCTTACATTACGTAATAATAATATTAAAAGCTAGAAAATAATTATGAAGGTCCTAGGTACTGATCATCACATTCCTCATCAATCTAGGTCCTTGATCAGACAAATGTGAGGCGTGGCATATACAGATGAAGGTTCATTTGGACTTACTTATGACTATTAATAGAAATTTGACGCGTCCAACGCTTTTACTCAATTATCAGATCAACGCTCTAGATTGATGAGGAGTGTAATGACTAGTGCCTAGGACCTACCTAATTATTTCCTAACTTATAGTATTGTTATAACTTAGTGTTGTTTTTAATAAAACAGTTTAACCTAAACATTTTTTAAATTATTTTATTTGTTTTATCTGTCGGGTACCGCTAATTTATTTATACTAGCCGGACCCGTGTTTTGTATTTTGTTGCGCAAGATGCGCACGGGTCCGGCTAGTATAAATAAATTAGCGGTACCCGACAGATGATTTTCTGGGTTACCCTGGTTCACATTTTGGTCGATATCTCGAGAACGGCTTCACATATACAACTAAGGGCCACTCCGTTTTAAAACCCTCATTAATACCTTTAATTTGATACCCGTATCGTACAAACACATTCTAGAGCCACCCCTGCTTAACCCTGGAATGTGTTTGTACGATACGGGTATCAAATGAAAGGTGTTAGTGAGTATTTTAAAAGGGAGTGGGCCTTATTTCTATTGGTGGACGGCTTTTCGAGATATCGCCAATAAGGTGGACCAGGGGTGACTCTAGAATGTGTTTGTACGATATGGGAATCAAATGAAATGTGTTAATGAGTACTTTAAAAGGGAGTGGGCCTTATTTCTATTGGTGGACGGCTTTTCGAGATATCGCCATAAAGGTAGACCAGTGGTGACTCTAGAATTTGTTTGTACGATATGGGTATCAAATGAAAGGTGTTAATGAGTACTTTAAAAGGGAGTGGGCCTTATTTCTATTGGTGGACGGCTTTTCGAGATATCGCCATAAAGGTGGACCAGGGGTGACTCTAGAATGTGTTTTTAAGATATGGGAATCAAATGAAATGTGTTAATGAGTACATTAAAAGGGAGTGGGCCTTAGTTCTACAGGTGGCCACCTTTTCGAAATATCGCCATAAAGGTGGCCTAGGGGTGACTCTATAATGTGTTTGTCGGATTTCGCCCATTTTAAATACCAAGATAAAGTTAGTTCAGATAAGCACGTGAACTATGTTTAGTAAAAATATATCGATTTTTGCTCAAGTTGTCGTTTTAACGGCCGAGCGGAAGGACATATGGTCGACTGTGTATAACAACTATGCGTAGCTTCAACCGGTTTCGCCCATTTTCACAGAAAAGTGTTATCGTCATAGAATTTATGCCCCAAATAAATTTCACAAGGATTGGTAAATTTTTGTTCGACTTATGGCATTAAAATTATTCTAGATAAATTAAACGAAAAGGGGCGGAGCCACGCCCATTTTGAATTTTTATTTTATTTTTGTATTTTGTTGCACCATATCATTACTAGAGTTGAATGTTGACATAATTTACTTATGTTATCTAAATATATTCAATTTTCTGTTAAAATTTTACTTTAAACAAATTTTTTTTTAAAAAGTGAGCGTGTTCGTCATCCGATTTTGATAATTTTTATTTAGCAAACATATAGTAATAGGAGTAACGTTCCTGCCAAATTGCATCATGATATCTTGAACGACTGCCAAAATACAGCTTGCAAAATTTTAAATTACCTTCTTTTAAAAGTTGCCGGTGCTACTCCCATTTTCCCAAATTTTACTAATTTCCCATTTGCCGTCCTAAGCTCAATCCAGCTACCAAGTTTCATCGCTTTATCCATCTTTGGTAATGAATTATCGCACTTTTTCGGTTTTTCGAAATTTTCGATATCGAAAAAGTGGGCGTGGTTGTAGTCCGATTTCGTTCATTTAAAACAGCTATATGAGATGACTGCCCAGGAACCTACATACCAGATACCTCAAAATTTACTGAAGTTAGCGGACAGACGGACGGACGGACGGACATGGGTCAATAAAATTTTTTTTCGATACTGTTTATTTTGATATATTTAAGTCTATATCTATCTCGATTCCTTTATACCTGTATAACCAACCGTTATCCAATCAAAGTTAATATACTCTGTGTGCAAAGCACGCTGAGTATAATAAAAAAATAAATGTAGGGCGCAATAATCTCCCTTCCAATTTACGTCGTGCTCCTTTTTTTTAAATTTTTCCTCCAAATTGGCGGTACGGGGCCTACTTGTTTTATGCCGACTCCGAACGGCATCTGCAAGGCAGATGAATTTTCACTATGAGCTTTTCATGGCAGAAATGGACTCGGAGTGTTTGCCAAACACTGCCGAGGGACGACCCTGGCTAGACACATTTTCTTCTAATCGAAACAATTTGTTTCTAAATCTTTGATGATGCTTTGCCCGGGGCGTGAACCCAGGTTCTTAGCTGTGGTAGGCGGAGCACGCTATCATCACACCACGTCCCAACAGATTGCGAACTGTTCGAAATCGTGGAAATAGTCACACAGTGATAATCATAAGGAATGATATGATGGATATTTTAAAAAATTAGGCTCCAATACTCCCCGTATACGTGTTTTTTAAGTATTATTTAAGAATTCATGAGCTTTGCGGCCACCGTGGTGTGATGGTAGCGTGCTCCGCCCATCACACCGTATGCCCTGGGTTCAACTCCCGGGCAAAGCAACATCAAAAATTTTAGAAATAAGATTTTTCAATTAGAAGAAAATTTTTCTAAGCGGGGTCGCCCCTCGGCAGTGTCTGGCAAGCGCTCCGATTGTATTTCTGCCATGAAAAGCTCTCAGTGAAAACTCATCTGCCTTGCAGATGCCGTTCGGAGTCGGCATAAAACATGTAGGTCCCGTCCGGCCAATTTGTAGGAAAAAATCAAGAGGAGCACGACGCAAATTGGAAGAGAAGCTCGGCCTTAGATCTCTTCGGAGGTTATCGCGCCTTACATTTATTTATTTTTTTTTAAGAGAAACTGAAAAGAAATAAAAAAACATTTACTGTCATATTGCGATGGTACCATTTCGAAAACCGCCACGTAAGGCAACTGGGGTTTCACCGTGTGATTCGCGGTTCGAATCTCAGTGAAACCTTTGATAACATTGCGAAATTGCCTGATGATGATTACGTGGCGGTTTTCGAAATGGTACCATCGCAATATGCCAGCAAATTTTTCTTTCTTTCTTTTCGTTTTCTCTTAGAAAAACATAATAATTGAATACTCAATTATTATAAGCCTGTGTTAAGCTCATGAATTCTTAAATAATAAGTACAAAAAGGTTGTGTTTAATACTCAAAATCCTGGGTATGCCAACAAAAACATACAGAATAAATCTCCGCGAGCTGTTCGAAGAAATCTGACACACAACAAATCAAGAATTGACAACATAAAAAGAAGGCAAGTCTTATACCATTTATCCAATACTCGCAATAACTGAAGCTGGTAATAAGCGAAAGCAAACTTACCAGGGAGACATACGTCACTCTGGGTGGTTAAATGCTTACTTATCCATAATCAACCGTGACTCCCGTAATGTAAGTCCCCCACTGTCATGTGTCTAAACATGATACCAACCGTCTTTTCAATAGCAATGAGAAGCCAATGCCCCTAATACTCATGTCTCTCGGGTTCAAGCCTTTTAAAACTGAATAAATTCATAGCACACCCTTTGAGGATATCAATGAAAATTTTTGAGTGGTCTCACCTATTTCATGGGGAAAATAGCTGCTCCAATAGGAAAAAAAGATGCTTCTGAAGACTATTCCGCGTTCTTCAGATGGATACATGAATTCATCGTTTTTTATTCTCTGTAAGTTGACTTCAGACTTGACTTTTTGCTCTTTTAGCAAGATTTTTAGGGATCCTTTATGGAAAAGTTATTTTTGGACCAGTATTTAGATAACCATACTTTTTTGATTGGTAAAAGATTAATAAGATTTGAAGAGCATATATTTCTAAATGATGTAATACCTATGGACGATTTTGTGGAAATCATTATCTTTTAGCCTTATTTAAACAGTAAAAAGAGTTAATAAAATCAATGCATCTAGAAAAAATGGGCTGGCATAATGTGGAGAAAAAATATTTTGTTGTTTATTTTTTGTAACCAGGAAATTTTAATTTAATGCGTTTGTTTGGAATGTTTAAATTGGATTATTAAAGCGTCTTCATTTCAGAAGGCTGTCTCCCCAAAGCTTCCTACTTCCATTCTGTTACTTGTTGCTGCCAGTTTAATAGTTGTAAACATTCGACTAATCAGTAATCAAATGTGCCGTATTGTTAGTTCTTAATGCTTTCTCAGATTGCGATATTTACGCGTACCGACAGAATTCAGTTCTCATTTCCGTTTATATACGGCTTGAATTTGAGTGTACATGTATAGGTGTAGTAGCATATGTATTTTTGATACTAAGCCAAATAGTTATGTTTGTGTAAAGCAGACAAGCATAAGTTTGGTGCTATCTTCCTTAAATAAGCGCAAATAATAGCTTTAGTATTATCGTTATTGTCAATCTAGCATAAATGAGATTGCGATAAATGCTGTCTGCTTGGCAGCAATAAGGATAATGATGGCTGTGCTTTAAACCTATGTATAGTGCATGACTCAACGTACTTGCGTTTGTTTGACAAATCTGGCAGTTTCGTTTCAAGCACAAAAATATCTGCCTTTAAATTTTAAATTGATATAGTCAAAACAATTCATGTTTTACGCTTTACAAGTTGATAATGTTTTGCGCTTAATTTGATGATCCTTTTTAGGCTGTGGAATACTTCATTGTGGCTGTCTTTCAGTTTATCTACGCTTAAGTTGTGAGGTTTTACACATGGGCCTTGGAGAACAGAACAATAGCTATAAAAACACTAGATCCTGCAGGCTACTCGCTGAAGTGGGTTTCAGAAAGTATGCCGACATTATCGAGTTCATTTAGGTCCACTGATACTATGTGAAGTGGCTTATTGCTGATTAATGTCTAAGCACAAACGATGAATGACGTTTCAATGTTCCGGACAACTTTTCCTTGTACAGCAGAATGATAATTTATTTCAAGTGAGGTATTTCAGACTTTTTTGTCCCACTTTTGCCAGAACTAGATGAGCCTGCTGCTATATTTTACGGAATATTTAGCAAGTACCTAAAGTTCCGACACTATGTTAAAGTCCATAATTTGAAACCAAGTGTGTGCTAGAGCTGGACATTCGCACAAGTAGTGCTTGACTTGTTCTTCACTTCCATTCTTGCCGCAGCTCCTGCAATTGGTGTTTAAAGCGATCCCAATTCTCTGAACATGAAGTCCAAGTGGACAGTGTTCAGTGACTGTGGCAGTGATCCTAAATATTTTTGTTTACCTATTTGACAGGTCATCCACTCCACTTTTTTAGCTTGCAGGTGTCCGAGAAATATCGGCTCTCTATAACAACAAATTCCTCTTGCTTGAAAGACGAACTAATTACGACGCCTTAAGTTGGCCACCAGCACCAGCGCCAGCTCCCACGCCTTAGGCTTCTTAGGGTGCGTCGGAGCGAAAATTGCCCTTAACTTTTGCATACTATCCGCCCTGTGGTCCTCTCTTAAAAGCTTTATCTTATGACACCTGTCAACACCTAGTGATGGCGTATGAAAATCTCTTCCACTTTCGCGGCTTACTCTGAACCCCGCTACACAGGGGCCAAGGTTATATGAAATAACATAACAGCGCTTCTTTATTATGTAATTAGTCAAAGTTGATATCACCATCATTTTATCGAAAAGGAGTTCTCTGCAGTCCAAGCGAGCATTTTTTTTTTTTTTTTGTTTTCTTTTATTAACAACTTTGATATACAATATATATACATACATCATCTATCAGGGTAGCTACTACCCAACTTTTCCTATAAATGATTTTGATTGAGCTTAGACTTGCATGCCTCGCGACATGTGAGAACTCAACATGATGAATGCTGTGCTTTTTATTAAATGTTTTACATTTGGAGCGTTATTAAATCTCGGCAGAGTTTTAGATAAGCTTTGACAAAGGCTGATCGATGAATAAAGATGTTGCATGCGCGAATTTCAGTGGAAAGCAGCGGAGCTTCACAAAATTCTAGTAGGTCACTTCCACCACACCAAAAACTTTAACACAATTTTTAACATAATAACTAGGCACACAAAATACACTGATTGTAGTTTTAGAGTGTAAAAATGTAAATTCTGAACACATAGCTGAATTAAAAGTGTACAAATAATTGTCAGATAATAAATATAGACAGTGGTAGTTTAACAAATTCTGCTGTGGCAAGTGGTGAATGTGACCTACTAGAGGTTTTGTGAAGCTTGCTTCACACTATTTTTCGTCCCTGCAACATCTTTATTCTTCAATCAGTCTTTGGTTTTGACGAACTGAATACACTGAAACGGTACGGGTCAATTCAACCAAAATGTCCATCGCAACAAGATATTGAATCAACTGCGCACAAATCGTTGATTCGTAATTGACCGTTTTAGTAGTCAAATGAACAAAAAAAAGTTGTTGCGACAGCTTTGTAAGAAAGTATCTATGTTGCCATATAAATGTAAGGCGCGATAACCTCTGAAGAGATTTTAGGCCGAACTTCTCTTCCAATTTGCGTCGTGCTCCTCTTGATTTTCCCTACAAATTGGCCGGACGGGACCTACATGCTTAATGTCGACTCCGAACGGCATCTGCAAGGCATATGAGTTTTCACTGAGAGCATTTCAGGGCAGAAAACACTTGGAGTGCTTGCCGAACACTGCCGAGGGCCGACTCCGCTTAGAAAAATTGTCTTCTAATTTAAAAAGCTTCTTTATAAAATTTTGATGTTGCTTTTCCCGGGGTGTGAACACAGGGTCTTCGCTGTGGAAGGCGAAGCACGCTACCATCACACCACGGCAGCCGCCATATAAATACGTAAATATGTGAATACACAAATACGCATGTTTGCTACATATATATACATATGAATATAGAAATGAAATAGTAGTCACAAAACTGATTCTCAATTCTTTCAGTTGCAGCTCCGCTCAATTTCAATTTCTTCTCTCGCATGCATTTGCCACACTTGATTGTTTCGAACAAAACATCTAGTATAATTATTTGACATAACATTTTAAAAAGAGTACTTATAAGTTATAGAAAAGTAAAGAATTAAATCGTAGGAAAGTAGTTCACCACTGGAGTAATTTTACATGTAATTCGGCAGGTTTAATTTTCGTAACACTATAAGTTGAAACGATTCGAAAACAACTCAAACTTTTATTTTGTCGGAAACATCAACATTAAAAAAGGATGTTTTTTTTTATTATCTTATTAGATTCGTTCCCGTGAGTGAAAATGCATAAAAACTTGAACAAAATGTTACTAACTTTGGAAAAATCCTGTTCGTTCAAGCAAAACTTTTGCAACAAGAGGGCGCAATTTTGCATTTCGCTTGGACGAGAAGTTGTGAAATTGTACACGATAAATAGGTGTTCTCATATTTTTTTGCACACTAAATTCAAAAACGGGTTTTTCGTTTTGTATTGATAACTGAAAAACTAGTTTTTTATTGTTTTCCCATTTTGTGTATTTTTTCGATTTGATGGTTTTCTTATTTTGGTGTTTTTTTTTAACAAGTGGTACCATCGTCATAAGTACAAAGTAGAGAGCGCAGTGAGCGTAAAATTCTCTTTGAAATTTGGTCATGTATTGACAGTTGATCGCCGTTGAAATGACCTGTAAGATCAGTTGTGTTAACAGAAAAATCAGTCAGATTGATTAGGAATCTGTCAATTTTACAAAATTGTGTTAACTTAAGAGCGAAAATTTCTCTTCTGTTGAAATGACTAAACTAATTTGTTCGCTTGAAAAAGAACTCAGTCGAATTAACCATAACTCGATCAATTTCACCGAATCTCCGTTAAGTCAAGGACAACATAACCGATTTTTTGATTTTACTAGCACCATTTTTTTCAGTTTTTTCTTTTCCAAGCTGAATGTTTCTTCAATTTGTTGAAGCCTAAAATTATGCCACATGGATTATCTGCTACTTCAATAATTGCCTAATGAACAATTAAAATGCTTAATTATTATAATCACACTTGGTTCAAAAATTACTATAGTCATTTGATACCAATGAAAATTTTTTTTATGACATTATCATTTATAGTTTAAGTACTCTCATATTTTTAAAACCACATACATCATGCTCATATTAAAGTAGCAGTAAAATTGTCGTTATGAAAGCTTTTATAACTTTGCAACTTTGTTATGAAATCCATTCAAAAAAGTTATTCCTTTATACTTTTGCGCCATTTATGGTGGCCAAGTAAGCTTCGGGCACTACACAACCGTCAGGCAATTGCAATTATCCATTAAATCGCAAAACTTGGCCAACAGCAAAACTATGGAACACAATTGCGAGTACTTTAGTATGCACTTTAGCCACTTCAATATAATCAACGTGAATAATTTATGAGACTTGTCTCTTATCTAAATTTTTTCTACAACAACGCAAAAGCAATGCCTGTACGCGCGCGAACAATTATACGTACAGTGGTGGCGTTAAAAACTTAACAGAATATTATACGAAAGTAATAGCTATGCGGACGATATTTTTGTTGTAGTGTAGCAACAATTTCCACAAACCTTTTTAAACCTTTCCAATAGATATTGTATAATCGAAAATATGCAGTTAGCTATTAAGAGTTTCGGAGTCCGTAAACCAGTACTACTTCCCTCACAAAGCAATATACTGGTTCTACAAAGTCATTGCACCCCGTTTCAACTGTGCCAAGGTCTTCAAAACTGTCCAAGGGGTTCAGAGCTCTGCATTATCGATGCCCTTGTTTCCAGTCCTGGGGAGAAACACAATATTATGCTCCACTTACCCATACTTTCTTTTCTGGCGAAGGAAATAGCAGTGATTGGAATTATGCTAAGTAGAGAAACCGGAGTTTGCAATAGTAGGGAGCTTGGGCATGCTCGGATTTTGTGCACCAATGTTCAAGTTTCATTACCAGTTTTCACGGATGATTATACTCCAAAGAGGAGCCAATACATTACATCCATTAAGGGTGCCATATATGCACTCACCGATGGTTCCAAGTTTGTTCGATAGTTAGGATGAGGTATCATTTCTCCTCATGTCGGACTTGAAGTTTATTTCCGCCTTTCTAACTACTGAGCCGTAATGAAGCGGAAATGTGAGCAAAAGCAATCCTCTTTGAAGTAAGTAACTTGCAATCCGTGCCTAAAGATGGGAAAGGTGCGTTTATTCTATCAAAAACTCAAAGAACATCAAAGGCCTAGGACTCATGTGTCGATGGCAGAAAGTAATCACGATATAGCGAAGATTTATCAACGATAAGTCTTAATTATAAGCTTTATATGGGTGCCGAGACACAGGGATACTGAAAGCAATAGTGTTTATTATGCGCTGGGCAATAAAGGTACGTCCTTCCAGAAAATGATTTGGTAGGCGCAGCTATGGCCTATTTTTAGCTCCGTGTAAGCAAAAGCACAAGCACAATTTACAGGCCAATTTTTCTTTGTTCAATTTTTTTACTTACGGGAGATTAAGGCCAGTTTGACCTTTGGCTTTGACCTTTAATCAGTTGGCGCTCACGCCATAAGAACAGTCGTCTGGTTCGGAGGAGAAAAGTGCCTAACTTCTAACACTAATAATCCAAAGCAAATATTTTGGTTTGAAATAGGTGGAAATAGCTAAAGGAATCGACACACAGACAGGGCTGAACTCATGACAGCTGCCACAGCAAATTTAGATACCATTAAAATATTGCAATAGGCCTTGACTTTAGCTGTTAGATTGCAATTTTTATTTTTGGGCCCTGAGAAGAAGCAAACTACCCTTACGCCAGGGCGGTCCAGTAAATAAAAAAAGAAGTTTTGAGTTGTTTTGTTGACCTATTGGTTAAGGATCCTTGGTCTGAATTCAATCCCAAGGCCTTAAAAATAGTTATTGTAATTATTATTGTTTTAATTTTTTTTTTTTTTGCATAATAAAAGAATTATCTATAGGCGCAACTAAGACAGGTGTCTGAAAATTTCTTTTTCTGAATCTGTAATTTTAGCCACCAGTGTAAACGTTATACATACATATCTATTAACAGAATATTTCAGTCATCCATAGCCAGAGGCTATTCAAGCTATTAACGCTATTCCATTGCATGATCGAGTATAACTTACTGCTTTTTTGATGGACATAGCGCTCGCTGGTGTTACCATATTAACCACATAAATCGCTGGTGGTGCTGTTGATGATAATGATGACGCCAACGTTGCTGAAGCTGAGGATGATTGTAAAAGCGACGAAGCATCTGGAGCATTCATTTTTAATGACTTCTCGTTGTCGGCAACGATGCTGTCACTTTGTTGTCGCACGTGTGGTTGTTGTTGCTTTAAGTGTCCAGCAGTTGCTTGTGTGCCCTCGGAAATAACAAAATTCGAACTTGTGCTTTGAGCTTCACCTGCACCCCATTCCATAGCTCCTTTGCTCATAAACGCGTTACTATCGCCATTTATTGTTGTTGCTGCTGCATTCGCTTTGTTTGTAATTGTTGTTGCTGCAGCTGTCATTTTAGGTTTTTTTGTTGGGGGCTCAGGCAGAATGTCGCTGTCTGTTTCCAAGCCATTGTAGACATTCTCATTACCGTCAAACATCCCCCAGTCGGCATTCAGGCTCAAGTTGTTGCTATCACCATCATTGCTACCACCACCGCCTGCATACAAAATGGGTGCGAAAGCAGCATATGAGTTGGTTGCTGCTGCTGATTTTCCTTTTAATATATTATGTTGATATTGTGGTGATTGGAGCTGAGCTCTTTGCCATGCATTATGTGTATGTGGTTGCTGTTGTTTGTGTGTTTCTTGTTGTTGTTTTTGCCTCCTCTGTTGCATTTGTTGTTGTAGTTGTTGCTGCAATTGCATTTGTCGTTTCTTTTGCTGATGCTTCAAATGTTGCTGTTGATGTTGATGTTGGTGATGTTGGTGCTCTTCGGTGCGATAGTCATGGTACAACACCGATGGCAAATTTTCTGGAAAACTGAGAATTTTGTTACCCGACGAGGGTGGATAAATATAATATGGCGTGTTGCCAACATTTGCCTCAGTATGTGTATGATCGTGTATGTGTTTATGTTGATATTGTGGTTTTTGTTGTTGCTCGTGTTTTTGTTTTTGCTGCTGTTGATAGATTTTCTTCTTTTGCCAGGATTTTGTAGATTTTATGCTGCTGGCTAGGTTATTTTTCTGATGCTCTTCTTGTTGTTGTTGGTAATTTTTATCATAGTCCGAGATATGTTTGTGTTCGTGTTTTGTTGAACTTAGAGCTAAGCTGCTGCTGTATGCAGGCGTTTTATGATATTCTGGTTGCTGTTGTTGGTTTTGTTGTGCCATAGTGTCTGCGGTGGGATATGCTGTCGTGCCTAAAGTGCTGCTCATTTCATTCAGTCTGACAGTTGAAGTATCTTGCTGGGAGTTTGAATGACATTCGGTTTTGATTTGAGCCGGAGGACGTTTTTCTGCAAATAATAAATAAAGGATTGTGAGAATAAGTAAAGGAAGAAGAAAAATGCGATTATCAATAAAAATACAAATAACAATCGACATATGAGGAAGCTTTTACAAAAACATATACAAATAAAACATTTACAGCAGCGCATACCAAAATAACAGATGTAATCTTTATGAAATTCCCTCAATTAAATTCTTTTTATACTCAGTTGAGCAGAGCTCACAGAGTATATTAAGTTTGATTGGATAACGGTTGGTTGTACATATATAAAGGAATCGAGATAGATATAGACTTCCATATATCAAAATAATCAGGATCGAAAAAAAATGTGATTGAGCCATGTCCGTACGTCCGTCCATCCGTCCGTCCGTCCGTTAACACGATAACTTGAGTAAATTTTGAGGTATCTTGATGAAATTTGGTGTGTAGGTTCCTGAGCACTCATCTCAGATCGCTATTTAAAATGAACGATATCGGACTATAACCACGCCCACTTTTTCGATATCGAAAATTTCGAAAAACCGAAAAAATGCGATAATTCATTGCCAAAGGCGGATAAAGCGATGAAACTTGGTAGATGGGTTGACGTTATGACGCAGAATAGAAAACTAGTAAGATTTTGGACAATGGGCGTGGCACCGCCCACTTTTACAAGAAGGTAATTTAAAAGTTTTGCAAGCTGTAATTTGGCAGTCGTTGAAGATATCATGATGAAATTTGGCAGGAACGTTACTACTATTACTATATATGTGCTAAATAAAAATTAGCAAAATTGGATGAAGAACACGCCCACTTTTTAAAAAAAATTTTTTTTAAATTCAAATTTTAACAAAAAAGTTAATATCTTTACTGTATATAAGTAAATTAAGTCAAAATTCAACTCCAGTAATGATATGATGCAACAAAATCCAAAAATAAAAGAAAATTTCAAAATGGGCGTGGCTCCGCCCATTTTCATTTAGTTTGTCTAGAATACTTTTAATGCCATAAGTCGAACAAAAATTTACCAATCCTTCCCGAATTTGGTAGGAGCATAGATTCTGTGACGGTAACTGTTCTCTGTGAAAATGGGCGAAATCGGTGGAAGCCACGCCCAGTTTTTATACACAGTCCACCGTCTGTCCTTCCGCTCGGCCGTTAACACAATAACTTGAGCAAAAACCGATATATCTTTACTAAACTTAGCCCACGTACTTATCTGAACTCACTTTATCTTGGTATAAAAAATGGCCGAAATCCGACCATAACCACGCCCACTTTATCGATATCGAAAATTACGAAAAATGAAAAAAATTGCATAATTCTATACCAACTACGAAAAAAGGGATGAAACATGGTAACTGGATTGGTTTATTGACGCAAAATATAACTTTGGAAAAAACTTTGTAAAATGGGTGTGACACCTACCATATTAAGTAGAAGAAAATGAAAAAGTTCTACAAGGCGAAATCAACAGCCCTTGGAATCTTGGCAGGAATACTGTTAGTGGTATTGCATATATAAATAAATTAGCAGTACCCGACAAATGATTTTCTGGATCACCTGGTCCACATTTTGGCCGATATCGCGAGAACGCCTTCACATATATATCTAAGGGCCACTCGCTTTTAAAACCCTCATTAATACTTTTAATTTGATATCCATATCGTACAAACACATTCTAGAATCACCCTGGCCCACCCTAATGGCGATATCTCGAAAAGGCGTCCACCTATAGACCTAATGCCCACTCCCTCTTAAAATGCTCAGTAACACCTTTCGTTTGATACCAATATCGTACAAACATTCTAGAGTCACCCCTGGCCCACCCTAATGGCGATATCTCGAAAAGGCGACCACCTATATACCTAATGTCCACTCCCTCTTAAAATGCTCAGTAACACCTTTTGTTTGATACCCATATCGTACAAACATTCTAGAGTCACCCATGGCCCACCCTAATGGCGATATCTCGAAAAGGCGTCCACCTATAGACCTAATGCCCACTCCCTCTTAAAATGCTCAGTAACACCTTTCGTTTGATACCCATATCGTACAAACATTCTAGAGTCATCCCTGGCCCACCCTAATGGCGATATCTCGAAAAGGCGTCCACATATAAACCTAATGCCCACTCCCTCTTAAAATGCTCAGTAACACCTTTCGTTTGATACCCATATCGTACAAACATTGTAGAGTCACCCTTGGTCCACCTTTATGGCGATATCTCGAAAAGGCGTCCACCTATAGAACTAAGGATTACTCCCTTTTAAAATACTCATTACCACCTTTCATTTGATACCCATATCGTACAAACACATTCTAGAGTCACCCTGGCCCACCCTAATGGCGATATCTCGAAAAGGCGTCCACCTATAGACCTAATGCCCACTCCCTCTTAAAATGCTCAGTAACACCTTTCGTTTGATACCCATATCGTACAAACATTCTAGAGTCACCCCTGGCCCACCTTAATGGCGATATCTCGAAAAGGCGTCCACCTATAGACCTAATGCCCACTCCCTCTTAAAATGCTCAGTAACACCTTTCGTTTGATATCCATATCGTACAAACATTCTAGAGTCACCTTTGGTCCACGTTTATGGCGATATCTCGAAAAGGCGTCCACCTATAGAACTAGGGATTACTCCCTTTTAAAATACTCATTACCACCTTTCATTTGATACCCATATCGTACAAAAACATTCTAGAGTCACCCCTTTCCCACCCTAATGGCGATATCTCGAAAAGGCGTCCACCTATAGACCTAATGCCCACTCCGTCTTAAAATGCTCAGTAACACCTTTCGTTTGATACCCATATCGTACAAACATTCTAGAGTCACCCCTGGCCCACCTTAATGGCGATATCTCGAAAAGGCGTCCACCTATAGACCTAATGCCCACTCCATCTTAAAATGATCAGTAACACCTTTCGTTTGATACCCATATCGTACAAACACATTCTAGAGTCACCCCTGGCCCACCCTAATGACGATACCTCGAAAAGGCGTCCACCTATAGACCTCATGCCCACTTCCTCTTAAAATGCTCAGTAGCACCTTTCGTTTGATACCCATATCGTACAAACATTCTAGAGTCACCATTGGTCCACCTTTATGGCGATATCTCGAAAAGGCGTCCACCTATAGAACTAAGGATTACTCCCTTTTAAAATACTCATTACCATCTTTCATTTGATACCCATATCATACAAACACATTCTAGAGTCACCCCTGGCCCACCCTAATGGCGACATTTCGAAAAGGCGTGCACCTATAGACCTAATGCCCACTCCCTCTTAAAATGCTCAGTAACACCTTTCATTTGATTCCCATATCGTACAACTAGAGACACCCCTGGTCCACCTTTATGGCGATATCTCGAAACGGCGTCCACCTATGGAACTAAGGATCACTGCTTTTCAAAATATTCATTAACAGCTTTCATTTGATACCCATATCGTACAAACATATTCTAGAGTCACCCCTGGTCCACCTTTATGGCGATTTCTCGAAAAGGCGTTCACCTATAGAACTAAAGCCCATTCCCTTTTAAAGTACTCATTATCACCTTTCATTTGATACCCATATCGTACAAACACATTCTAGAGTCAGCCCTGGTCCACCTTTATGGCGATATCCCTAAATGGCGTCCATCCATAGAACTATGGCCTACTCTCTCTTAAAATACTCTTTAATACCTTCCATTTGATACACATGTCATACAACCACATTCCAGGGTTACCCTAGGTTCATTTTCCTACATGGTGATTTTCCTTATTTTGTCTCCATAGCTCTCAGCTGAGTATGTAATGTTCGGTTACACCCGAACTTAGCCTTCCTTACTTGTTTTTTGATAATTTCGAAAAAATTTGAAAATCGATAATTTTGAAAATAATCAAAAATTCGATGATTTCGAAAAAATTCAAATATTCTATGGTTTTTAAATATATTCTTAATAAAACACAATACGTGAATTTTTGATATACAATTATATTATTTAATTTGTTGATATTTCGACTTCAGTCTGAAGTCATCATCAGGACTAGGTACGAAAAGAACAAACATACATATTAAAATCATAAAAATACACATTTACACAAGTACAGAACTTACATTTTCGAATGCAATATGTCGACTAGTGTAACAAAAATATAAGTTTACGAACAGCGCAAAGCAAATAACAATAAAATGTAAATAACACACAGCCGTTATCATAAACAAGTAAGGAAGGTTAAGTTCGGGTGTAACCGAACATTACATACTCAGTTGAGAGCTACGGTGACAACATAAGGGAAAATAACCATGTAGGAAAATGAACCGAGGGAAACCCTGGAATGTGTTTGTATGACATGTGTATCAAATGAAAGGCATTAAAGAGTGTTTTATGAGGGAGTGGGCCATAGTTCTATAGGTGGACGCCATTTAGGGATATAGCCATAAAGGTGGATCAGGTTGACTCTAGAATGCGTTTGTACGATATGGGTATCAAATGAAAGGTGTTAATGAGTATTTTAAAAGGGAGTAATTCTTAGTTCCATAGGTGGACGCCGTTTCGAGATATCGCCATAAAGGTGGACCAGGGGGACCCTAGAATTTGTTTGTACAATATGGGTATCAAATTAAAGGTATTAATGAGGGTTTTAAAAGGGAGAGGTGGTAGTTGTATATGTGGTCGCCTTTTCGAGATATCGCCATAAAGGTGGACCAGGGGTGACTCTAGAATGCGTTTGTACGATATGGGTATCAAATGAAAGGTGTTAATGAGTATTTTAAAAGGGAGTGGGCCTTAGTTCTATAGGTGGACGCCGTTTCGAAATATCGCCATAAAGGTGGACCAGGGGTGACTCTAGAATGCGTTTGTACGATATGGGTATCAAATTAAAGGTATTAATGAGGGTTTTAAAAGGGAGTGGTGGTTGTTGTATAGGTGGTCGCCTTTTCGAGATATCGCCATAAAGGTGGACCAGGGGTGACTCTATAATGCGTTTGTACGATATGGGTATCAAATGAAAGGTGTTAAAGGGTATTTTATGAGGGAGTGGGCCATAGTTCTATAGGTGGACGCCATTTAGGGATATAGCCATAAAGGTGGATCAGGGTTGACTCTAGAATGCGTTTGTACGATATGGGTATCAAATGAAAGGTGTTAATGAGTATTTTAAAAGGGAGTAATCCTTAGTTCCATAGGTGGACGCCGTTTCGAGATACCGCCATAAAGGTGGACCAGGGTGACCCTAGAATTTGTTTGTACAATATGGGTATCAAAAGAAAGGTGTTAATGAGTATTTTAAAAGGGAGCAATCCTTAGTTCCATATGTGGACGCCGTTTCGAGATATCGCCATAAAGGTGGACCAGGGGTGACCCTAGAATTTGTTTGTACAATATGGGTATCAAATTAAAGGTATTAATGAGAGTTGTAAAAGGGAGTGGTGGTAGTTGTATATGTGAAGGCGTTTTCCAGATCGCGACCAAAATGTGGACCAGGGTGACACAGAACATCATCTGTTGGATACCGCTAATTTATTTATATATGTAATACCTGCCAAGATTTTAAGGGTTTTTTATTTCGCCCTGCGGAACTTTTTTATTTTCTTCTACTTAATATGGTAGGTGTCACAACCATTTTATAAAGTTTTTTCTAAAGTTATATTTCGTGTCAATAAACCAATCCAATTACCTCACCATGTTTCATCCCTTTTTTCGTATTTGGTATAGAATTATGGCATTTTTTTCATTTTTCGTAATTTTCGATATCGAAAAGTGGGCGTGGTCATTGTCGGATTTCGTTCATTTTTCATACCAAAATAAAGTGAGTTCAAGTAAGTACGTGAACTAAGTTCATTAAAGATATGTCGATTTTTGCTCAAGTTATCGTGTTAACGGCCATGCGGAAGGACAGACGAACGACTGTGTATAAAAACTGGGCGTGGCATAAACCGATTTCGCCCGTTTTCACATAAAACAGTTAACATCATAAAATCTATGCCCCTACCAAATTTCAAAAGGATTGGTTAATTTTTGTTCGACTTATGGCGTTAAAAGTATCCTAGACAAATTAAATGAAAAAGGGCGGAGCCACGCCCATTTTGAAATTTTCTTTTATTTTTGTATTTTGTTGCACCATGTCATTACTGGAGTTGAATGTTGACATAATTTACTTATATACTGTAAAGATATTAAATTTTTTGTTAAAATTTTACTTTAAAAAAAAATTTTTTTTAAGTGGGCGTGGTCCTTCTCCGATTTTGCTAATTTTTATTAGGCGTACATATAGTAATAGGATTAACGTCCCTGCCAAACTTCATCATGATATCTTCAACGACTGACAAATTACATCTTGCAAAAGTTTTAAATTACCTTCTTTTAAAAGTGGGCGGTGCCACGCCCATTGTCCAAAATTTTAATAATTTTCCATTCTGAGTCATAAATTCAGCTCATCTACCAAGTTTCGTCGCTTTATCTGTCTTTGGTAATGAATTATCGCGCTTTTTCGGTTTTACGAAATTTTCGATATCGAAAAAGTGGGCGTGGTTATAGTCCGATATTGTTCATTTTAAACAGTGATATGAGATGAGTGCTCAGGAACCTACATACCAAATTTCATCAAGTTACCTCAAAATTTACTCAAGTTATCGTGTTAACGGACGGACGGACGGACATAGCTCAATCAAACTTTTTTTCGATCCTGATTATTTTGATATATGGAAGTCTATATCTATCTCGATTCCTTTATATATGTACAACCAACCGTTATCCAATCAAACTTAATATACTCTGTGAGCTCTGCTCAACTGAGTATAACAAAAAATGAGCATAAGCAGAAAGTTATCTAAATGAGTAGTGAGCGCCGCTCAAGTGATATCAGCTGCAGCCTGCAGGTGAACTCTTTGGTAAACAGTGGGAGATGCTCTTATCTATTATTGTTGTTGTTGTTGATCAGCTGCCTAAAGACAGAGGCAATACCAATTGTATCAGATTTGAAGTTCATGCGTTTGTCGCTGGGTGTATTTATTATGTGCAGCATCTCTAATATGTAGCGTTTGTTGTAATTCCTCTCTTGCTGTAGAATTTCTACATTTTCTAAATTGGGAGAGTGTCCAGTTTCTCTGCAATGCTGTGTTAGCGCCGTTTTGCTATCATTAGGGTTGTTGCAATTTTTAATATTCGTTTTATGCCCGGAAATCCTCGTTTTTAGTTTCGATTTAGTAGTCCCCACATATAATTTGTTGCATACGTGGGACCCGTCACCATTACATAGAATTTTATATATCAAGTCCGATTTCTCATATTTATCTATTCTACTCTTGGTATTACTGAAAATTTGTCGCAACGTATTATTGTAGGTAAAGGCTAAACTACATTTCTCTTTGTCATAAATATTTGAATATTTTATTCTGTTAGACAGGCCTGACACATATGTAGTCGATTTATATATTTTATTATTTTCGGCCTTTTTCCTCGCAGTGGGTTTCTTATAATAATCTCTTATAAAGTTTTTTATTATGCGTGTAGGAAATTCATTATTTTCTAGAACATTTATTATTATTTTAATGTTTTCTTTATGATAAACTTCATCGCTGATCGAGAGAACTCTGTTGATAAAATTTCTGGCCGTATTGACTATTGTAGATTTGTCATGTTTAGAATTAAAGTTAATTAATCTACCTGACGCGGTAGGTTTTTTATACCAATCAAAACATAATTGGTTATTCTTTTTTATAACAAGAGTATCGAGAAACGGTAGTTTTCCGTCCTTCTCCACCTCAATTGTAAATTTAATACTCCTGTTGTATCCATTTAGAATATTTAGCAATTCTTCCACCGTATCAGTTTTCACAATTGCGAAAAGGTCATCGACGTATTTGGTAAGCAAACGTGGCTTATAAGGGGAATCATCTTCAAATTTCTCCAGTAATTCTTCCATTACAATGTCTGCTATGACGGGGGATGCTGGGGAACCTATGGGCATACCGCAGCGTTGCTCATAAATTTTATTGTTTAATTTAAAATATCTATTATCTCTAATGCAGAAACGAACAACTTCTAGAAAAAGTTCTTTTGTGAGTGTGGTGTGGCTCTTTACCTGGTTCCACTTAGATGCTATAATTTCTAAGGCATGATCTACGGGAATGCTGGGAAAAAGTGAGATGACATCAAATGACACGAGACTCTCATCATCATATATGTATGTATCTTTTATTTTGTTTTTAAATTCAATTGAGTCTTTTACGTTATATTTGGACGATTTGGTTATGTTCGTGAGAATATTAACCACATACTTGCATAAATTGTACGAAGGGGAGTTGACAGACGAACAAATAGGTCTCAATGGGATAACTGCTTTATGAATTTTGGGCAGGCCACATAATCTAGGTGCATTGGACGTTTTGCTTATTAGTTTGTATTTCTCTTTTAAATCTATAACGTTGTTTTTAAACAATTTTTCTACAATCTCGTTATTTTTTTCTTGTAATTTATTAGTGGGATCTCGTTTCAATACCCGGTATGCCGAAATGTCATTTACCAAAAGTTGTAACTTCTTTTCATAGTCCGATTTATCCATTAAAACGGTAACATTACCCTTATCTGCATTCAGAACCAATAAGTCTTTGTTGTTTTTTAGAAAAGTTTTGGCCGAGTGTAGGGTATCTAATACAAATTTGTCGCGCGCGCTATTTTTGGTTTTCTTAAGATGATCATGTATTAGTGTTGTTAAATTATTCCTCTCAATCTCTTGCTGCTCTTTATCTTTGATAGTTTGAATGCAGTCTTCTCCGTCTGCTATCACCTTGAATAAAGGGAACCCACTATTTGTTGTTGGCAAAGAGTATTTTGGACCTAAAGAGAGGAGCCACTGAATATCTGTAGGGATCTCGGTTTTCGTAGTATTATGAAACCAATGGGGTATATTTCTAATGTTAAGAGATTGCCTATGTATGTTTTTGAGCTTCTCGAATTTTTGTGTGTGTGTTTTCCTAATTGTTGTTGTAAGGTTGTTAATTAGGAGTTTCTCGCTTTCAAAAAACGCGGTAGAATCTTCTGCATCAAGAGTTTGGTTTATTTTGTTGGTTAATGTGCTTACCTCTCTTTCATTTTTTTTCTTATGTTCATATTTAATTTTTATGATCAGGTTCGAGAGTTTACATTCCACCGTTTCTATAAATTTTGTGAGAGCCTTATTGATGTTGTTGGGCAAATGCTTGTTGTTGGTGTTGCAGTTTAGTACGTGCAAAATATTTTTGGTGGCGTTGTTTATGAATTTGGGTGTTATGCCACTTTTTCTGCAACTTACCAGAAACTTAATCGACTGTGTCAACTTAGCCAGCTGTTTTGTGCTTTGTTGGTATCGATTTGTGTACTTCTTGATCTCTATACCATACTTGCTTTTCATATGTCTGTAGGTGTTTTTGTTGGCGCGGTTTGCTCTCAGTTCCATAATTATTTTTGTTGTTTACGGCCTTTGAATTATAACTTTATAATATAAAAGACGAGCTCTAGGCCAAATATTTGTATATTCTTAATAAAACACAATACGTGAATTTTTGATATAGAATTATATTATTTAATTTGTCGATATTTCGACTTCAGTCTGAAGTCATCATCAGGACTAGGTACGAAAAGAACAAACATACATATTAAAATCATAAAAATACACATTTGCACAAGTACAGAACTTACATTTTCGAATGCAATATGTCGACTAGTGTAACAAAAATATAAGTTTACGAACAGTGCAAAGCAAATAACAATAAAATGTAAATAACACACAGCCGTTATCATAAACAAAAAATGAACATAAGCAGAAAGTTATCTAAATGAGTAGTGAGCGCCTCTCAAGTGATATCAGCTGCAGCCTGCAGGTGAACTCTTTGGTAAACAGTGGGAGATGCTCTTATCTATTATTGTTGTTGTTGTTGATCAGCTGCCTAAAGGCAGAGGCAATACCAATTGTATCAGATTTGCAGTTCATGCGTTTGTCGCTGGGTGTATTTATTATGTGCAGTATCTCTAATATGTAGCGTTTGTTGTAATTCCTCTCTTGCTGTAGAATTTCTACATTTTCTAAATTGGGAGAGTGTCCAGTTTCTCTGCAATGCTGTGTTAGCGCCGTTTTGCCATCATTAGGGTTGTTGCGATTTTTAATATTCGTTTTATGCCCGGAAATCCTCGTTTTTAGTTTCGATTTAGTAGTCCCCACATATACTTTGTTGCATACGTGAGACCCGTCACCATTACATAGAATTTTATATATCAAGTCCGATTTCTCATATTTATCTATTCTACTCTTGGTATTACTGAAAATTTGTCGCAACGTATTATTGTAGGTAAAGGCTAAATTACATTTCTCTTTGTCATAAATATTTGAATATTTTATTCTGTTAGACAGGCCTGACACATATGTAGTCGATTTATATATTTTATTATTTTCGGCATTTTTCCTCGCAGTGGGTTTCTTATAATAATCTCTTATAAAGTTTTTTATTATGCGTGTAGGAAATTCATTATTTTCTAGAACATTTATTATTATTTTAATGTTTTCTTTATGATAAACTTCATCGCTGATCGAGAGAACTCTGTTGATAAAATTTCTGGCCGTATTGACTATTGTAGATTTGTCATGTTTAGAATTAAAGTTAATTAATCTACCTGACGCGGTAGGTTTTTTATACCAATGGTTTCGAAAATAATTCGAAAATAGATAGGTTTGAAAAAATTTGATAATTTCAAAAAAATTTATATATATTGAACTGTTTATTTTCATATATCAACTATACAGTTCAGAGAACTCTACCTGAATGTTCGAAAATTTTTCGGAAACGTTTTTGAGATTAGGTTGCATAGCCTCTGTTACCAAAATCATTTATGTTTTTACTTAAATTGCCGGAAATTTTTTTATTCCGAAAATTTTTTATACTATATACTGTTTTCTTGTTCGTTTCTGTTAATACTCTACAATAAAAAACACTGCTTCCAAAATCTGTTAATAACCAAACAGCCTTACCTTAAAGGCCGCCCAAGCGATACTTTTTTACATAAAGTGGTCCACAAGGTGAAGTACCCATTTGATAACAGTTTACCCTAATGGACATAGAAAAAACCTTCAAAAACGTGTTGGTGAAAGCAATAGAATATGCTCTTTATGTCCTTTGTATGGAAGCTAGCATTTCTAACTAGACAGGGTCGGCTCTGCAGTCTGTCATGTGCTTAGCTTTGAGCTATTGAAGTCATAGTACTTCCGTGAAAGGTAGACTCCACAGAATGGAGTTCTATTTAGCTATTAAAGTCACACCACTGTCGTCGAGTATCACTAAACAAAACGATGTATTAACACCTCTTATATAGTTTTTGTTTATAAATAGCGTACCAAGCCAACTGAATAGGAACTTTGTGAAAATTATGGCCTATGGGAATGACTTTGCCAAACTGGTATCTTATACGTGACGCAACGTAATACGGCAGGATCAGGCATATATCATTAAGATAAGAGAGCATAAAACTAAGCTTGAATCCCTCAAAGAGGACTGAGGCTCTTCACAATTATGACGGACGTCTCAAATTTTGAATAACCTCTACTTCACGGTTCAAGTGATGGTGATAGTGGAGAATCCCAAGAAATGCTTCTAAAGCATGCTCAGAACATGTGGATCAATAACGTGATAGAAGCATGAATGAAATGCTATGGAAAGTCCATCTAACTACATGTGATCCAATCTGGGGTACAGTTAAGCCATGTCTTGCAATGGCTCTGAAAATTAATTTCAATACACCACGGCTAGTATTTAGTCAAGAAATTACTAAAATCTATAGACTTAGAAGAATCGACGTGATCATATCAAATCGGTCCTGTGATGGTCGTTATATTAGCACCTTAAAGGTGCTAATTTCCCCAGCTTATCCGATAAATAACCATCATCTTACCCCCCTTCTTTCCACGTGGTACGGATGTGCTTACATATAATTCGTTGGTTTTTCTATGAATTTTATAAGTGACCCCATAAAAACCTGTTTTCTAAAGTACAATTTGAAGTTCGCTCAAAAATAGCATTTCTTTTGACAATTTCTTTTTTAGATGGTGTTTAAGCTTTCCTTCCATACAAACAAATAAAGCTAAGTGCCCTTGGTATGGAAAAAAATTTTAAACATAAAAGGCTATACAATTTCTCAGAGACCTAAGACATGTTCTTTGTTAAACTAGAATTGATAGGGCTATAAATCTCCATTGTTTTTAATATTACACCTCGATGCAATGCGACTTTTATTTTGATTTATTTGCTTGACCTTTCAGCTTATTAATGTATGTAGAGGCTCTGAATGTATTTTCTAACCTTTTCACGCTTTTTACTCTACATCGCGTAGGTACTAAGGGTCACCCGACCCAACTAGATAGGAGAGTCGGTGCTTTGGCAGATCAATGCATTCGCCAGGGTTGTGAACCGGCTTTTCATCGTGCAGCTCACAAAACCTCATACGACTTCGTACTCCAACCTTAACTAAAATGTTCGAAATATGCGTAACCTTTTTTCAAATTTTCCAATTTTTTCGAAATGTTATTGAGACTGGGTTGCATAGTTCGTTTATGGTAGATTTTTCGTGAATTATTAGAAATTAAATTAAATTAAGCACGTTGTTTATTAAAAAAGGAGTGAGTACCAAGTAGACGTGAAATTTGACGAGTAAACATACAGGTGCACGTCTGAAATAGGTTACAGTCCGGCAACGAACCGATTACACATAAGTAATATCGATAATTTCTCGATGCTTAATCTAAAACTCTTTGATAACAAACCTAAAACTCTTAGTCTAAAAATCGATTTAATTTTATGTTTAATTATTTTAATTTTGTTAATTAATTAGTTATTTATTCCCGTTTTTAGTTTAATAACTTTTTCCTTTCTTTACTTAATTTAACAATTTTTTATTTATTTTTGCTCAATTTATTTAATTTAACTTTTTGTTAAATTTTTTTTACTTTAGTTTAATATTAAATAAATTAGTTTCGTTTTATCTTTATTATATTTAATTTAATTTTATTTTTTATATTATTTTATTTCATATATATAATTTTATTTATTTATTTTTTTTATTTTATTTTACTTCATTTTATTTAAATTTATTTTATTTTATTTAGTTATTTTTTCCCGTTTTTAATTTAATTTTTTTTTCGTTTCTTTACTTAATTTAACAATTTTTTTTTTATTTTTGCTCAATTTATTTAATTTAACTTTTTTGTAAATTTTTTTTTTTTTTACTTTAGTTTAATATTAAATAAATTAGTTTCGTTTTATCTTTATTATATTTAATTTAGTTTTATTTTTTATATTATTTTATTTCATATATATTATTTTATTTATTTATTTTTTTTATTTTATTTTATTTTAATTTTATTTTATTTTATTTTATTTTATTTTATCTTATTTCATATCATTTTTATTCATTCTATATACTTTATTTTATTTAATTTTTAAATTTTATTTAGTTTGATCTATTCTTATATTATTTTAGTCAATTTATTGGCTTTCTTTGTTTCCACTAATTCACATAAATCTAACCAAATACACATACATACGTTAAAATAAACAATGCCCTCAAAAGAAACTAATTACAACTTAAACCTTTATACATAAGTAGTAAAAATACAGTAGTAAAAATAAAAATAATGGAAGAGAAGCTCGGCCTTAGATCTCTTCGGAGGTTATCGCGCCTTACATTTATTTTTTTTATTTTAATAAAAATAACGCATTTGGTCACGTTTCCCCTGTCTCTTCCATCAAAGCATCCGTCTATACATCTGTTCGAGCACTTGCATGCACAGAAATTGCATACATGATAAGTCTGACTTAAGTTGCTGTGTGATTCCGCTCATATGAACTCTACCATGTATCTTTATCCAACATCAGACTACAGCCACTACGACTATAATAACGGACTCAATCTTTATTACTCCGTAGATAATACCAGTACCACACACTAAGCCTGCATTTACATTATACATATACCCCAATATAGCATACCTCTTACAAAGACTACGCTTATGCTTACATTCAGGATTCACCCATACCGTAAGTAAAGATGTTTACACATCAAAAACCTACCAATTTCACGCAAGCATATCCGTATATCCTGAAAAGCGAGCTACATACGCGTGTTAGAAAATAATAATTTAATTTCGCGAAATACAATTAAAACTGCCACTGATATTTTCGTGTGCGCTGCTGTATGAATACCGACATAATTGATGTGCGCTTTTTACTACAATATACATTTTAGTACGGCAGTCACTTGTAAAAGACGGCTCAAAAAATTACATATTATCATATGACATGAAGTTCTTTCTTGAAAGATATTTAATAAAATAAATAACTAAATCTCCGCCTTCGCTATCTTAAGACGTTTCAAATTTCAACTATAAAATCCTCGTTATATCGCCTACCATATCTCGCATACGCGATATCTTACGCTAAAAATACAACACAAAATCATATGCCCGTAAATCACCGAAAGTAGCGCCGTTTTCAATCATTTTAGTGCATTGAAGTGTCCCTAATCAATTTTTATGCTTCATCGCTTACAGAGATTCACTTAAATGAAAATAAAAAGTTGTAGCAAATAAACCAAATTAAATATCATAAAACAATATGTCAGAGAATCAGTAATCTTGAAATTCAGTGCTGAAAAATGAGACAAAAATAAAAGAAATTTATAAAAAAGTTGAACTTTGTGAAAGAAAGCCGAACAAACAAAGCTGCTGGTCGGTAAACAGTAAACGAAAAATCCCTTATTATTTTACCAGCAATGTATTTTTTAAAATTTCTTTACAAAGAAAATGAAATATATCTTTTTTTTCAAGTAATCATTCAACTTATCACTGTCGGTGGCAGTAAAGCCGACAGCTATTTGCGTTGGTGTACGCGTGTGTGCTGCATATAAGTTTTCTTTTGATTGCTGTGAAATTCAATGGTAGCGCTGTCAAATTGACTGACAAGCGCTCGAAGGCTTTTTGCGCTTCATTAAACAAAATTTTTTTTCTCTTTATAAGTAAATAAACAAAATTGTACGCTTTTCGCAGTCTTTCAAAAAGCCTTGTGTGTAAGTGTATGTAATTAAAATTTTAAATGAAACAGCGTGGTGGGTAAGGTTAGGTTAGTATGAACTGGCCGATCCGTCATAAGTCAACATGATTCTCTTTTCAATTAAAATAGGTTACTCCTTAGGTTATAAGACTTATGCACGATCTTTGACACTTGGTCATTCATGCGCAACAGTCGTCGTCCCTTAATTTCGCTCCCATGTATCATGGAAGCCAATATAGATATATATTACTCCCAATGCCTATCCTTTTCAGGGATTGTTTACACTCTAACACACTTTAAGATACTGCGCTAGGCGAGATTATTACCTTAATTGCTACTTGGTTGTCAATGTAAAAGTCTACGCGATTGCAGTTTAAGTTATTGTCTTTCAGTGCTTCTACTGCTTTGGTGATGGCTATTATTTGCGCCTGAAAAATGCTACAGTTATCAGCAACTTGTATGCTGTGTTTTGTTTTTCCAGATCCGCTTAGTATACTGGAGACCCTTCCACTACTTTGAAGCCATTTGTTTACACGCGTAACGCCTAGTCCGTGGTTTGGGCATCATTGGGCCTACCATCCACCTCTATTGTGACTTTAAAACCCCCTTCGAATCACGTTTTTTGTTTGTGTTGTAATTGATGACGCTATATTAATATGGCAATATAGTCTACGCTCTTGTTGCTCCGAACACTGAGGCTCATTGTAGTTGTTAAGGCTATGTTGTTTGCCTCCAAGTCTACAGGTTGAATGTTCAGAATGGTGTACAATGCAGCTGTCGGGTTGTTTTTAGGGATCCCCTAACGCTAAGAATTAAAAGCCTGCATACCCCCGCTAATTTTTTTAGGTAGGTTCTTCTTCATGTGGCTGCCCAACAAACAAGGACTCCTTAGTATAAAAAATGCTTTACAATCGCTGTAAATACCCAATTAAAGAAATAGGGCGATAAACGGCACGTTCACCCCGGCATTCTTTACATGCATTCTCTTCCACGTTTCGCTTCCACGATAACTTTTTGTCCTAAACGATTCTTATATATATTGTGCAAGGTTACTCCAGAAGCGTTACCTCTCCAGCTTAAGCGTGGTCCCATCTGGGATATTGTACTTCTTAATAGACAAGACCGTATTCGTCTTCCTCGCGTAAACGGTCAAACCGATATTAAATGCCCAGGTATGTTTATCCTGAAGCGCCCGATCCAGCAAAGATCTAATTGGAAAGCATTTACGGGTCACTCATCAAACCACCTGAGTAGTTCGTTGATGACCAGCATCCACAGAGAAGATGATAACACCCCGCTCTGAAGCGCGCTGCCGTTCACTGATTTCGTTGCTTTTTACAATCCCCATTGTAAAGTTTTCTTCCTTAAATTTAACATTGAGCCAATCTATCTGATTATGTCTGGTTGTACTTCAATACTCCCAAGGCATACTTTTTATATTCCAGGGCTTTGACTTTGCTTATCACCTCTCTATGCAGTGCATTGTCTACCAAATTGCCTTTTGGTGTACGCATATTATAGTGTGGAGAGCACTTTTTCATCCAAGTTGGACTTTATGTAAAAATCTATAAGCATCTCAAACATTTTGAGGAAAAATGATGTTCAGCTAATGGGCCTGCAGTCTATGCATACATACATATGACCGATATTTCTCGCCTTTGGTAGGAAAGCTACGCGAACAGTTCTCTAAGAGTTCCGTACATGATTAAGTTTTCAAGTTTTTATGCACCCATTCAAAATTATTTTAAGCCATTCTATGACCGCTCTACTCGATGGCTGGGAATATACCATCGGTCACCAAGCCCGGCACTATCCGCTCCACGATCGAAGTGCAGGTGAAAGTACAGGTTTGTTTCGAAAAGCGACTTAAGTAACTCCTCACTATTACTTGACAATTCCCCGTTCTCTTTTTTTATTAGTCCCTGGACTATGTTTCCCCTTGTTAAGACTTTCCTTAATTGCGCTGTTTTGCTGGTGTACTCGATGTTAGCATAAAAATTTTTCAATGAGACACCCTTCACCCTGGCAATTTTACGCTTGTAGATTCTTAACGTCCCAATGCGCTTCGCGAACTTTGCCAGCTTAAATATTTTTTTACTTGCCTTCTAAGAAGACTCAGCTCATTGCTCCACCATGGCGTTTGTGCCTTTTCGCTTAGTCTTCTTTGAAGACAAGCTCTGTTATTCGCAAAAATAAGCGTCTTTGTTGAGAAATTATTGAAATCCTCCACATTATCAATATGTTATTATTGGTAAAAATTAAAATTCAATTTATTTAATATAGAAATCCACTACACTATGGATGTTTGGTTACATCTCGAGCCCATATTTTGGGGAAAAAAATTTAAAAACAGTTTTTGCTAACGCTTTGATATTTATGTATCCTTATTAAATATTTACATGCTATGTCTTTTTGTCTCAATGGCAGCAACAATTTGAGTTAAGTCAATAAATTAAAAAGTAAATAAATATATTAAAGAGGAATGCTCAACATTTCATATTAAATAGCTTAATCCATAAGTAAGCGAATTCTTATACTTCAATACTTACTACATAGCTCCCACCAGCAAAATATTTCTCCATCCATACAAAGGCAAATTTCACACGGATCTGGTCTTGGCACCTGTAAAATAAATATTATTTATACAAAATTAATTATAAAAAAATTAATAATAAAATATGTTCTGAAAAAATCTCTAGTTAGAGTTTCATAATAGAAGCGATCACCTAATCTTTTATGCAGGGAAAATGCGAGACTTTCACCCAAGGTACCAGTCTCGGAATACAAGTTTAATTAATATCCTGGTACAAAGTGGATTCAAAGCGGGACAGTTGGTAGCCAAACTTGTAACAGCAGCGCTTAAACCTGTGCTATACGAATTTAAATTAATTACTCAACGGCAGCGATTATTTCAGTCCCAGCTATGATTACACCAGTTAGGAACGCTTTCAGAAGGTCATCAAAGGGGACAAATGCCATTTCATGTGACACCATACTATGAAAAGTGTCAGTTGAAAGCACTGCAAGTGGACAGAGTTCAAACCAGTGTCATCCGATAGTTCGAAACTAGTTTACTTCGCTAAGGGCTGTTTCTGAAAAAAGGCATCAGTACCAAGTAAAATTAGAATTTCATAGTACAAACAGCTTACGAAGTTTCAGTAATGTGATTGAAGTGATGTATTACTTAACCAATTACTTAATACTTTCCAATTCCAATTTTTTAGCGGCAGCTGCCCTCCATATATCATTACTGCGAGATGTTTGGTTTTCCAAATCTTGGTGTACGATAATACCCCCTTTTCATAAAATAGTTCTATTTAATTCAGATTGGTCCACATTTCATCAAAATCGACCAAAGTAACTAATATAATCCCGACCTGATGGAAAAAAATAATAATGCTGGAACCTTCCACAAAGTTTTTAAAAGTATACAAAAGCAGTCCAAAATGATTCGAAACATTCCCAAACAAAATACCGAAATGGTTCCGCAAAAATAAATCAGTCTTGACGTAATGGCAAAATGCTCACAGAAGCGGTTTTTGATAAGGTCCCGAAATGGATGGAAAAAATTGTTAAAAAAGTTCAGAAGGAAATTTCCAAATGTTGACGTAATTATTTCACAGCAATGGCAAAACGATCTCAAACTACTACCAGAATGACCCCGAAAACAATCCCGATTGGTCCCGAAATTATACCAAAAAAATCTACTACTGCTCACAAAATGACAACGAAACTGTACCGAAACGATAACGAAATGGTCCTGCAAAGAACAACAAGTCTTGAAGTAATAAAAAATGGTCACAAAAGCAATCCCGATAATCTTTTCATAACCTCGCAGCGGCTGGAAAAATTTCTTGAGAAATTTGCAAAAGAAATTACGAAATGTTGCCGAAATTATATCAAATCAATGGCAAAGCAATCTTAAAATAATACCAGAATGATCCCGGAAACAATCTGAAGTTGTCCAAAAATTATATCAAAAATATTTTCTGGTGCTCACAAAATTGTTCCGTCACATATCGGGAAGTCTATCATGAAGTAGTTTCAAAGATATCTGGATAATATTATGACAGTAACCCGAACCAATACCGAAAAACATTCATTACTTCAAGGAACAAATGCTAAATAAACAGAGAATCAGACAAGCTGTAATACATGGTTTACAAATTCTTTGAACGTTTTGTTCCTCATATTCATTGAAATTTGTTTGTACCCAAACAAAGACATTGTTTGCTCTTCTCGTGCCAATTGAGCTACTCCCATTTATGATTGGTCCTTTCTTAGCCAACTATCTGTAAGATTCTTCGACAGCTTATAGAGATTTCAGAACCAACATTGAAGTGAAAACCGGATATAAATTAGACATTAATTTGCAGTTGCCATCTTTCGAAAAACTACTTTCCCTCATATTCCAGTTCAGTTGCAAATTTTATCAGTTCACAGTTTTGAAGTTGCCGAGGTGATAATATAATGATTAATGATTTTTCGCTGAGTGCTTATTATTCAACCTCTTATTCGAACCAAATTCATTTGATTTTAACCCAATGGTTTAGCAAAGGCTTACGTTACAAATGTGAGTCGCCTAATGTGTGGTGAAACCAATAACACTAAATCAATTCGATAGCCGAATAATGCAAGGGAAGTAACACAATCAGAAAGTATTGCAACGACTTTGTAGCGTAAATAATAAAAAACATTAATCTTAAATATAACAGAAATGGACTGACTGACTTTTATTTTAAATAAGTATTTTTGAAGAGCTAATTGAAAGATTTCGTTTTTTCTAAAGAAAGTTACAGTCCAACACGTTAAATTGTATCGATAGGATAGGATAGGTTAGGTGGTAGCTGCCCTGATAAGGATAGCTCACTTGGACGACACGAAGGTCCGTTGTGATACCACATACACCAAAAATAACGGTGACCTAGATCCAGCTACTTAGAGAATCGTTGGGTAGCAACGATAAAGCTCCGAATGATACCGATCTCAACTTTGGATATATCCTCGGGAGATCCAAGTGAGTCGCGACCGAAGTACTTTCGCCTAATTCTGGCAAAAGCTGGACAATCAAGCATAAAGTGATTTGGTGATTCCACCTCATCATCCTCCATACAGCTGCAGCAGGATGGAGTTTCCAGTATATTGAGACGTACCGCATGGATACCCATGGGACAGTGCCCTGTCAAAACCCCAATGACCATTGATAGGTGAGCCTTAGTGAACCCAATTATTTCAGCAGACCTCCTGCCATCCACTTTCGGCCAGAAAGATCTTGCTACCCTGCAAGACGTGGTATCCGCCCAACGTTTGCTGAGCTGATTGGAGGCCCAGCTATGGAGGAGCAATCCACAGGTGGCCAGCGGGATCCCGAAGTCCCTACAGCCATCTTCATCCAGTTCAGTTGTACCGATGCGGGCTAAGAGATCCGCTTGACAGTTACCCGGGATATCACTATGGCTCGGGACCCAGATAATCTTAATTGTAAAATAATTCGATGCAATCGCAAGCGAGGTCAGGCACTCCCAGACCACCCTCGATCGCACTGTAGTTGAGCTCAAGGCCTTGATAGCCGATTGGCTATCAGAGTAGATGTTAAATTCCCTAACCGTGGTAGCACTGGATAGCATTCCATCCACCGCATCCTTAATCGCGGCAATTTCCGCTTGGAATACACTGCAGTGATCAGCCAACTTAAACTTGCTGCTTAAATTTAGCTCTTGACAAAAGACCCCCCCACCAACCTTTCCATCCAGCTTTGACCCATCCGTGAACAAGTTAACCGGTCCCATGCCCCAGATAATTCCTCTTCCCCAATCATCTCTCTCTGGAATAAATGGGGTGAAGGTTGTATAGGGAGCTGTTATCGGCATACAGTAGTCCGTTCTGTCCGGGATGAAGTCGAAACTGGTAAGAAGGCTAGAGTGTCCGCGGTCAGAAAGTCTATATCCCATATCACGAAGCCTGACCAACGACCTTGCCGCGGCCGCCTTTCCCGCAATATCTACTGGGTATATGTTCAGCATGACGTTCAGTGCCAAGGTAGGCGTTGTTCTGAGAGCGCCACTGATACCGATCAGCGCCGTCCGTTGCACTGACACTAACATTTTGGAGGTGCTCGCCGTGTCCAGTGCTTTCCACCAGACCAGCACCCCATATAGCAGAATCGGTTTGACCACCATCTCATAAAGCCAGTGTACTATTCTTGGCGAGAGTCCCCATCTCTTTCCGATAGCTCCTCTGCAGCAGTACAAGGCAATGGCGGCCTTCCTGGCCCGATCTTCCACATTGGGTCTCCAGGACAGTTTCTTGTCCAAAACAATCCCCAAATATTTAACCCTATCAGAAAGTACCAACGGTACCCCTCCAATCGAGGGAGTTCTGAAATCGGGCACCTTATATCTTCTTGTGAAAAGGACCAATTCCGTTTTTCCCGGGTTGACCGCCAATCCACATGAATCAGCCCACCTAGCCACAGTATCCAGGTAGCCCTGAAGAACATCGCGCAGGGCGCCCAGAAATTTGCCTCTGACTAGGATAGCGAGGTCATCTGCATAGGCAACCACCCGACAACCATTGGCTTCCAGCTCCACAAGAAGCTCGTTGACTACCACAACCCAGAGGAGAGGAGATAGGACACCCCCCTGTGGCGTGCCCCTGCACACCTTCCTCTTAATTATGGCCCCTCCCCACTCCGCTGCGACAATTCTGCCGCATAGAAGTTTGCTAATAATTGTATCGATTATTTCTTTCTAAAATTTAAGACTATGGTTTTTAAGATATGGATTGTATAATTATTTTTAAATCTAGTGCTAGAATTGTCTGCCATCAGGTTTAACAACCTATCAAAAGGGAGTCTTCTCCCCAATTGGAAGGAAAGGTAATCGCAAAACTTCCATCTATTTAGAAAAAAATGTGGAGTTTTATCTATACGATTACTAACGAAAACAGATTCTAAGGGTTTTCTCCCTTGAAATAAAGACTTTAGAAGCTGGTTTTTTTACATAGTGCAACAAAACTAGAACTATTTTAAATGAAACGGACTTCGCAAAAATCACTTTCTTTAAAAAATGTACAACTGCGCCGTCAGAGAAAAAAAAAAGCTTCAATACTCCATCATTAGAGTTGGGATTTTAGCGGGTATTTACCATGTTTATGGGTAAATACCAGGAAAATACCCGGAAATTCCTTTTTTGCATCTTTTTTGGGTATTTAAAAATCATTTGAATCGAGGCTGCTTGGAATTACAATTCAGCAATTAAATTTATACGTCATCTATAATATAAAAATAAGTCGGGTTTTCTTTCCGGACGCTATAACTCCAGAACGCACGAACCGATTTCCACGGCTTTAGATTCCTTGGAAAGGTCTCGGGCTCCGTGAGGTTTGTAGCAAAGAAAATTCAGGATCGACGCACAGGGTCTCGAGATATAGGCCAAAACGTGGACCCGGATACCCCCAGAAGGTGTTTATAGAATATGGATATCAAATGAAAGCTGTTGATGAGTGCTTTAGTAGAGGGTAATTTGTACCTCTGGGTGACTAGGGTCTCGAGGTATAGGCCAAAACGTGGACCCGGATACCCCTGGAATGTGTTTATAGAATATGGATATCAAATAAAAGGTCTGATGAGTTATTTAGTAGAGGGTAATTTTCATACCTCTTTGTGACTAAGGTCTCGAGATATAAGCCAAAACGTGAATCAGGGTAACACTAGGATGAGTTTTTACATTATGGTTATCAAATGTGTGTATATTATGGATATCAAATGAAAGCTGTTGCTGAGAGCTTTAAAGCAATTTTCATTGGAATATTCGATTTAGCCGCATCAACCTGGCAAAACTGATAAATATGCATGCGAAGCCGAAATAAAGACATGAATTAATAATACCCGCAGACCTATTTACGTACTTCCTATTCGATTTGTCTGACATTTTGTATATAAATTTGCCTATATTAGTATTTAGGATCCTTTTTTCCGGGAAGTAGACCAGAGACGAACTGGGACTGGGACTAGGACTGGTTCTGAGACTGAGACTCGGACTGGTACTGGGACTGAGACTCGGAATGGGACTGGAACAAAATACATACCACCCCCTGGGACTGCCAATGAGACATGAAGAAGAATGAGAAAAACTTGAGAGAAGAGAAAAGAGAGAAGGAGACTGAGAAAGAGATAGAATGAGACGAAGATGGAGATAGATGAGGCGAAAAATACGGAGGGAGGAGTGAATACAAAGATTAGGAAAAAGTGTAGAGGGGCGAGGGCAGAGTTAGACGGAAAAAGCTTATTAAAATATATGCAGATAGACCAAATTTAAGGCAAAACAATGTCTGCCGGATCTGTTTGTTTTAAATAAAAAAATTTTCGTTTTGATTTTAAACATACAACCCAGCAAACACTCGGAGTCAACAACTAGTCTGAAAGGAGTCCAAACTTGGGATCCTTTGCACTCGTTATGAACTAATTTATGAGCCTGAAGCGAATGCTATATGCTCATATTTTGCCTCTAACATAAGTCTTATACAGACCTCCTTCCGATATTATATATGAGCCTTATTGGAGTCATATACTGCTAATTTCGAGTTTTTTAATGACACTACTTCAGGGATTTTAGGAAGAATTTTTGACAGATATCCGAAGCGGAAAACATAGGGGAGAAAATTGTTGTGATTAAACTTCCATGAGGATAAGATAGAAATGAAATAAGTATTAGTTGAATGAATTATTTATTCAGAATAAATTGTAGCAAAAAAATTTCTGAGTTTTTATTCCGGAGCTGCCTAGTTTACTTATGTTAATATTTTTCGTGTGTTCCTAACTTCATCAAATTGCAGCCATAGAAAGCTCCAAGGTGATAGCATTTTTGAAGCTGATATTTTTCGGACCTGTACTGTAAGAACTGTAAGAGAATGTTTGTAGAGTACACATATTTACGCCATCAAAGCTATCCGTCGAACATGCTCACGGCGCTCATAATTTAAGAATCCGAAACGAGTACAAAATAAGTGGGCAATGTAGGAATCAGAAAAGCGTCGAAACACGTAGGAGGGTAAAAGAAAATTTAATTTTTGCCTTTTTTTTAACGGCTTAAAAGCTCCTTCCCTGTCATCAAAAATTATCATTTATCAACTATTTATGTTCGTCACAGCGAGTTTGGAACAAATTTTGAAACTTTGTTATGACAATTTTTCATTTTAATACAAAATTAATTACATTTGTACATTATTGTTACCCGCTCATGGACGCTTCTCGACATTTTTAATGTGACCGCAAAGCTGCCACGCTCTGTCAAGGTGTGTCGAACTATATATGACCCCAATAAGTGCTGGCGATGCCTAATAAATAGACCATATAGGTGTCAGATAATCAGAGTTTATTAGAGTTAAAAATGATGCCGAAGAGTTCCAGTAGAGTATAATATGAGCTGTTTAAACGCCTTTTAAGACTTATGTCGGACTCTTATTTAGGCTCAAATGATATACGTTAATAGGCTCATATAGGACGACCATTGCAAGAAGGAAATACATTGGTTTCCGCCTCCCAAATGAGCACATATCGACTGTAAACGCTCCAATTTAGATATTTTTGCGAGTCTTTTTTGAATTAAAATGTTTACTGGGTAAATTTAAATTTTTGCAACGGATGCATTATTGGCTAAATATTTTTGAAAAACGCTGGATTACAGATTAAAACTAATTAAATCAATAGCGTAATAGATAACTGCCCACCAATATAGGATAAATTGGGTACATTTTGGATTGAATTTGTGTGTGTGTTTCCCATATTTTCCAAAAGATTATTTTTACCATTCTTTTGGGTAAATATTTGGGTATTTTTACCATATATAACCAATTTACCGGGTATTTACCATTTCGGTATTTACCATTTGGGTATTTACCCCTTTCCCATCTCTATCCATCATTTGTCCTTCTATATTTTTTTTACACTAGAAGTGAAAATTGGCGATTAAATATTTAACAACATGCAACACGTAGAAACTTACTAATGCCACCGAAAAAAATAAAAACAAAATAGAAAATATATGACAGCAGAAATATTGGAATTTTTAAGTGTTAGTATGGAATGTAACTAATCTTATAAGGGCTGACATTTCATAGGAACCCAAGCTTAAAATCTGCAAGATCTTGCGCATATGGCTGAAGGACAACGTGTGACCAGTTCTAAATATAAATTCATATAGAAAACCATGAAACTGGAAAAATACTATGGTTACTGTGTGGAAAAATTGCTGCTGTATAGTTCAATTTAGCAGGAATTAAATTTTTTTATGTTAAAAGTTTCTTTCAACAAAACCTACCAACGAAAAAGAGAAAAAACCTACGCTTCATACGAAGATTAATTAATTTCACGTAAAATGTATTCAAACCGCAAATAGTTCTGAAATAATTTATTATATATTGTATTTGTTGGTGTGTGTATGATTGTTTGGGTGCCATTAAAACTCGTCATTTGCCAAAGGCAAAATTTATTTTTTCACCTGAAAATTTATGTGTAATATGGGAATCTCACAAGTACGGAAAAACTACGTTTATCGTTAATAAAATAACAACAACGTTTAAGGCAAACCTAAGAGCGGGTCAATGAGCTGGCAAGTGAAGTAAGTACCTTTAGAAAGTTGAGCACACAAAATGCCGGTAGGGACAGCATGACAAAGCCTTACCAAGTTAGATATTTATATCTACATATTTTGCTACATACATAAAACACTCAAACTTGCCCTACAAAAATTCTATGCGCACCTGAGAGTATGGTGTATATAAATATAGATGTGTTTGTATGTATATGTGTTAGAGCAAAGCCCAGACAATGAATTATGGGGCCACTATTCGTCGTCTGACATATGCCACAAAAGCTCACGTCCAAAGTGAAGTGGCCGCCGACCATACTAACCTTCAAACAAACAAGAATAGCACACATTTTCCACTACTTTGAACTTTTCTACCTTACAACTTAACAACGTGTCACTGATACTAACTAAACTCATATTTGGGTTGTGTGTTTGTGTGTTTATCTTAGTTAGTGTAAATACTTTACTCTGGCTTACCTTTTGACCGTGTGTATATTTGTGTCCATTGTTATGACACGATGCCGCACGTTCATGCGGTTGCAAATCATCTACATCCGCATCTGTGTCCGACTCGATGTCATCGTCCATTTCGGTATTAGTCATGGTATTGCTCACACCTCCACCGCCAACAGCAACGTTTACATGACTGTCAGCACTTTCATCGTAATGTTCGGTAGATTTCTCTGACTTTAACATTTGTTCCGAAAGTAGACGTGTATCATATTTAGCTTCTGATTGCTCCGTATCCAAGTCATATGAGAGTTGGTCATGATCCTCGAAATATTCGAATGATGTAGCAATAGCTGTAAGACAGGTTAAAGAAAAAAGAAAACAGCATGTTTGTGAGTAATGCGAGTAGAATGACTGATAAGTAAAAACAAGAAATATGTTTGCTATGGAAAATGTTGAAAAATTTCGTGTCTTGGGTTTATTTTTATTGACAGTGACGCAATAACGCCAGACGGGAGAAGTTATTAGTACAACAACAAAAATTTGACGGCCCTAATAATGTGGCAATGATTTTTAAAGTAGTAGAGAGGGAACATGTTGGGAACTATTTTGTCGCTTTTTTACTATCTAGATAATGTAATATGCGACAAAAACCGAAACCCATTATATCTCCACGTTGGAAACTAGGACAGAATAGAGAAAACAAAGAAGGTTGGAAGAAAAATAAATAAAGTTGAAGGGAAGTCGGAAAAGTAACGAGAACAAGAGAAAGCTGGACAGTGGGATAAAAGTAAGAGTAATGGTAATGGTTTGAGACAAAGTAGTAAAAAGAAGTTAATAGGAACATTAACAAGTAAGGAAGGTTAAGTTCGGGTGCAACCGAACATTACATACTCAGTTGAGAGCTATGGTGACAACATAAGGGAAAATAACCATGTAGGAAAATGAACCGAGGGAAACCCTGGAATGTGTTTGTATGACATGTGTATCAAATGAAAGGCATTAAAGAGTATTTTATGAGGGAGTGGGCCATAGTTCTATAGGTGGACACCATTTAGGGATATAGCCATAAAGGTGGATCAGGTTTGACTCTAGAATGCGTTTGTACGATATGGGTATCAAATTATAGGTATTAATGAGGGTTTTAAAAGGGAGTGGTGGTTGTTGTATAGGTGGCCGCCTTTTCGAGATATCGCCATAAAGGTGGACCAGGGGTGACTCTATAATGCGTTTGTACGATATGGGTATTAAATGAAAGGTGTTAATGAGTATTTTAAAAGGGAGTTATCCTCAGTTCCATAAGTGGACGCCGTTTCGAGATATCGCCACAAAGGTGGATCAGGGGTGACCCCAGAATTTGTTTGTACAATATGGGCATCAAACGAATGGTGTTAATGAGTATTTTAAAAGGGAGTGGGCCTTAGTTCTCTAGGTGGGCGCCGTTTCGAAATATCGCCATAAAGGTGGACCAGGGGTGACTCTAGAATGTGTTTGTACGATATGGGTATCAAATTAGGGGTATTAATGAGGGTTTTAAAAGGGAGTGGTGGTTGTTGTATAGGTGGTCGCCTTTTCGAGATATCGCCATAAAGGTAGACCAGGGGTGACTCTAGAATGCGTTTGTACGATATGGGTATCAAACGAAAGGTGTTAATGAGTATTTATAAGGCAGTAATCCTCAGTTCCATAGGTGGACGCCGTTTCGAGATATCGCCATAAAGGTGGACCAGGGGTGACTCTAGAATGTGTTTGTACGATATGGGTATCCAATTAGGGGTATTAATGAGGGTTTTAAAAGGGAGTGGTTGTTGTATAGGTGGTCGCCTTTTCGAGATATCGCTATAAAGGTGGACCAGGGGTGACTCTAGAATGCGTTTGTACGATATGGGTATCAAACGAAAGGTGTTAATGAGTATTTTAAAAGGCAGTAATCCTCAGTTCCATAGGTGGACGCCGTTTCGAGATATCGCCATAAAGGTGGACCAGGGGTGACTCTAGAATGTGTTTGTACAATATGGGCATCAAACGAATGGTGTTAATGAGTGTTTTAAAAGGGAGTAATCCTTAGTTCCATAAAGGTGGACCAGGGGTGACTCTAGAATGTGTTTGTACGATATGGGTATAAATTAAAGGTATTAATGAGGGTTTTAAAAGGGAGTGGTGGTTGTTGTATAGGTGGTCGCCTTTTCGATATATCGCCATAAAGGTGGACCAGGGGTGACTCTAGAATGCGTTTGTACAATATGGGCATCAAACGAATGGTGTTAATGAGTATTTTAAAAGGGAGTAATCCTTAGTTCCATAGGTGGACGCCGTTTCGAGATATCGCCATAAAGGTGGACCAGGGGTGATCCTAGAATTTGTTTGTACAATATGGGTATCAAAAGAAAGGTGTTAATGAGTATTTTAAAAGGGAATAATCCTTAGTTCCATAGGTGGACGCCGTTTCGAGATATCGCCATAAAGGTGGACCAGGGGTGATCCTAGAAATTGTTTGTACAATATGGGTATCAAAAGAAAGGTGTTAATGAGTATTTTAAAAGGGAGTAATCCTTAGTTCCATAGGTGGACGCCGTTTCGAGATATCGCCACAAAGGTGGACCAGGGGCGACCCTAGAATTTGTTTGTACAATATGGGCATCAAACGAATGGTGTTAATGAGTATTTTAAAAGGGAGTGGGACTTAGTTCTATAGGTGGATGCCGTTTCGAAATATCGCCATATAGGTGGACCAGGGGTGACTCTAGAATGTGTTTGTACGATATGGATGTCAAATTAAAGGTATTAATGAGAGTTTTAAAAGGGAGTGGTGGTAGTTGTATATGTGAAGGCGTTTTCCAGATATCGACCAAAATGTGGACCAGGGTGACCCAGAACATCATCTGTTGGATACCGCTAATTTATTTATATATGTAATACCTGCCAAGATTTTAAGGGTTTTTTATTTCGCCCTGCAGAACTTTTTCATTTTCTTCTACTTAATATGGTATGTGTCACAACCATTTTATAAAGTTTTTTCTAAAGTTATATTTCGCGTCAATTAAACAATCCAATTACCTTACCATGTTTCATCCCTTTTTCATATTTGGTATAGACTTATGGCATTTTTTTCATTTTTCATAATTTTCGATATCGAAAAAGTGGGCGTGGTCATAGTCGGATTTCGTTCAATTTTCATACCAAGATAAAGTGAGTTCAAGTAAGCACGTGAACTAAGTTCATTAAAGATATGTCGATTTTTGCTCAAGTTATCGTGTTAACGGCCATGCGGAAGGACAGACGGACCCTGTGTATAAAAACTGGGCGTGGCGTCAACAGATTTCGCCCGTTTTCACAGAAAACAGTTAACGTCATAAAATCTATGCCCCTACCAAATTTCACAAGGATTGGTAAATATTTGTTCGACTTATGACATTAAATGTATCCTAGACAAATTAAAAGAAAAAGGGCGGAGCCACGCCCATTTTGAAATTTTCTTTTATTTTTGTATTTTGTTGCACCATATCATTACTGGAGTTGAATGTTGACATAATTTTCTTATATACTGTAAAGATATTACATTTTTTGTTAAAATTTTACTTAAAAAAAATTTTTTTTAAAAGTGGGCGTTGTCCTTCTCCGATTTTGCTAATTTTTATCAAGTGTACATACAGTAATAGGAGTAACATTCCTGCCAAATTTCATCATGATATCTTCAACGACTGCCAAATTACAGCTTGCAAAATTTTAAATTACCTTATTTTAAAAGTGGGCGGTGCCACGCCCATTGTCCAAACTTTTACTAGTTTTCTATTCTCCGTCATAAGTTAAACTTATCTACCAAGTTTTGTCGCTTTATCTGTCTTTTGTAATGAATTATCGCACTTTTTCGTTTTTTCGAAATTTTCGATATTGAAAAAGTGGGCGTGGTTATAGTCCGATATCGTTCATTTTAAATAGCGATCTGAGATGAGTGCTCACGAACCTACATACCAAATTTCATCGAGATACCTCAAAATTTACTCAAGTTATCGTGTTAACGGACGGACGGACGGACGGACGGACATGGCTCAATCAAATTTTTTTCGATCCTGATTATTTTGATATATGGAAGTCTATATCTATCTCACTTCCTTTATATATGTACAACCAACCGTTATCCAATCAAACTTAATATACTCTGTGAGCTCTGCTCAACTGAGTATAAAAATAAGGATACGATTAAGGGTAACGGGAGCAATAGTGGAAAGAGTAAGAGAAAAAGTAGAAAAATTAAGGAAGATTAAGCTTGTATAAGGTAAATTAGAAAATAAAGAGATGTGAAGAAATAAAAGCAGAAAAGGGAGGCAGGTGGACACATAAGGAAAGCCAGAAAAATATCTGTCGGGTTTGACCATATGGCTATGAGTATTTCATGTCTGATGAGCCAAAGCTTTTTTTTGCCACAAGTTAATTCTGTAAGTTGTAAATTTTGAATCAAAGTTGCTATTAAACCATTGCCGCTATATATTTTTACACCAGCCCCCTTTTTCTTTTCAATAAGCCTACTACAACGATTGGTTTATATAGATCATTAGTCGAAATGTAAAAAAAGCCGAAAGTCCTTCACCTTTAGTGTACTAGAAAATATTGCTCCCTGTTTAAAGCTTCACATGTCAATCAAATACTTAAACTCTTCCAGATTAGTTCTTTCTTTAGTTTACCCCAGCATTGAAAATTCCTGACAAATTTTTAGCAGCATGTTGCATAAGCCCGTAATAACTTCCTGATGTCCCCCTGAAAACTTGAAAAATGAGTGGAAGAATAAATGATGGAATTTCTAAGCGTTTGTTAGAAATGTAACATAGGTAACGTAGGTACCAATATTCCTTACGAACCAAAACTAACATCCTTGACCGAAAGGCACCATGTTTTAATAAATTTACCTTTAAAATCTAAATAGGAATGAACTTCAAGGGCTGGGTTAAAAGATTCTTCAGAAAAATTGATTTGCGCGATGTAAACTTTAAGAACACAACTATTGCTACATTTATGCAAACTTCAAACTTTTGTAAAAAGTCTTCTCGTGAATGTAAAGTCTTCTAGCTCTTGAAATAGTTCTTCCTTCAATCCCCGCGCTATAAACACCGACATGTGCATGCTGAGTTGGAAAGTATATCCACCTGATGAGAGAAATCAAAGCCACATCAAAATAGCTTTATCTATAGTCAGAACGAGTTCCAGGTTGTAGGTTTATTTTTAAGATTCGCGTTTTTTTTTCATCTCAGATTGAGCTGTTTTCTCTTCTCCGTCAATGGGAATACTCTTCATATCATGCCGCTTACTTCTACTCCTTGCGACCTCCCCTGCTCAAGTTGTATTTCGTTTTCTGTCATTAGGACGCCTTTTCCTGAGGCGCAGATACATAAGCATTATCTGTACATCAGGATATTACTTTCCACTGAGTACAATACATTTACCAAATCCTTGTGTATCGCGATACACAAACCTCTTTCCATATCTGTACATTCAGTCTCTGATGATGCAGCAGAGTTAGTCCGTATCTGACTTAACAACAATTGGATTTATCCGTACCATGTCCTTTATGTTTATTTTTAATACATCGGAAGATGCAGCCACACGTAACTTAAGAGCATCCGAAAAAGCCAAAGTTTGCGCTTGCATCTCTTAAGCTTATCAACCACTTCGTCTTTCCTTGGCAAATTCCCATTTCTACTACTTATGAGTTGCTGCTTTAAAGTTAAAATTTTCATATTTAGAGGTGAGGATCTTTCATTTCGGCTATCTTGCGTCACAGTTTTGCGACTGAAGTGTTCTTCTGTTTCTTGAAGACGGACTGGAGCGTTCGGCCAGCGGGTTCGGCGGGGCTTAGAATACATCCTCGGTAGGTATGCTTGTCGTAGGAAGCGACTAAAATACCAAGTTTATTCAAGGGGCTGTGTAGCGCCACCCCAAGGGGTTGTCAGCCCCATTTATAGCTTCTCCAACCTATTTGTACATCTCACCAGCCGTGGCAAATTCTGTTTGTTCCACAGCCGAGGCTTTTGCGAATGCATGTTCCTCATGAATCTAGGTGAGAGGGACACATGATAGTACACAACTTTCACAATAGATCTACCAGTCGATTTCAGCACCAGTTCTTTATGTACCCCCAAGTTGAATTCCAAACATCAGCTGAAACAAGAACCCCAATTAAGGGTGAATTTCCAGCAAATTATCTCTGTCAGAGGACAGAGATAATGTTAAGCACATTATTTCAAGATGCCTATTCTGCATAGCACGCCTATTGACTGTCTAAAAAAAAATTTGCTGACTGCCCTGCGGAGGTTAACTTTGTTGCAATAAGAAATATTCTGCGCTCTATAAGAAAGATAAATTGCTAAATTGTTTAAGGATGAACCTGTATTGCTCATACAGTAATATCGCAATCAGCCAAAACCCCTTCATGCTTGGAGTGGCAGTTATAACTTAACAATACTTTTACTTAGTTTTAACTTTATCGGCATCACTATTAATTGGCGATCAGCTGTTTAAGCAGCTAAAGCCATTTAGTAACAAGTCAAAGAAGCTGTACTTGTTTCTAGGTTAGCGAATCCAATCGGGAGCACCAAGGAAGGTTAAGTCTGCCTCTACATGCTTCTTCCATATCAGTGGGGTTCTCCCACTTTTTATGCTTCAAATTTGTGGTGCCGATTGAAGTACTTTCTTAGCTGGAGCGTCTTTTTCCATTTGCATAATACGACCAAACCAGCGAATCCTTTGAGCTTTTATTCGCTGCAGTATCATTGCATTTGCGCGAAGCTTATTCAGCTTAATTTGATACCTTCTTCAGTAGTCGCCGTGGGCCTAAAGAACAGAAATATAACTGTTCAGGAATACCATTCTTTCGAATAATCCAAGGGTTATCGGTCTACTCATGACACCGTCCATGATTCCGAGCCATGCATCAGGACTGATATGATAAGCGACTTCTAGAGCATATATTCGTCGAGAGAAGTTTTAGTTTTCCATAGCTTACTTAGTTGAAAGTGGCGCTTGCTTAATTTTTAACTTCTTAGTCATGGTTTAAAATAACATATTCAAAAGGTGGGGTGACTTAAGGTCAACGGCCATGAGGTAAATTATGATAAAAAATGATTGCTTCCGAACTCATTTATGTGCTATAAATTCTCTATTTTATATTTGATCACTTCACATTTAAATGATTGCTTTAACTTTTAGTGGTCTGCAGTAACCTCTGTTTTCATTCGAATTAACAAAAATATGGATTAAATAATTAAACGTGGGTGTTAAAAAGCAGCTACGAACCAAAATATTTGGCCATTTAACTCTTGAGTAATATTGACTTTACTACCGTTTCAATATTAATATCGTTGACATTGTAAAAATTTGAAATTTTATTGTAACCCTTTCACATGATCATAACTTCAATTGACGTTATGACGATTGAAACTATGTCACTACTTCATTGAAGTGCTTCAATAATGCATCTCATTGATTTGTAGCTCTCCCATGACAAAGGTATTTTTCTAGAAATGCGAAAGCACGTAAAAGTAGTTTTAACATGGTCTATTTAAAAAAATTACAAGCCAATCCTTACACAAATAAAATATAAATAAATAAATAAATAAGTACAACCATTAACGCAATTTATATCAAAAACATTGCCATTAGTGCTATTGTCATTGCTTTGATGATTTTGGTCTTCGAACCTCTAATTTTGCGTGCTTTTAACAACATCAACATTGTTCCACTAGCAAGAATGATGAAAATACCATAAAAGCATTAGAGATATGACATTTGTTGTCTGCTTAAAAGGAAAAAAATAAAGAATGCGAGGCGCGATTTACCTCAACAAAGATTTAGGCCGAGCTTGTCGGTACGGGACCTACATGTTTTACGCCAACTGTGAGAGGCAGCTGCGAGGCAGGTAATCCTGCAGTCAAAGCAACAAGTTCTTCACTAGAAAAGTACTAGTTTGCCAAAAATCCCAACTAGTTAGAGTTCTTCCTTTTTTCCATATTAGCAACTGGTTTTTTTAACACGGCGGTATCTTACGAAATATCAGTTGCTATTCTCTGCATCAGCATCATACCTTTTGACATTATAGTATTAGTATATTCATCAGGATCATACCAATTAATACCTTAGTCAGCTTCTCGCCAAAATACTACCAAATGGTATACTAGTTATCATATATATCAGTATTATACCATTTGACATACTAGTTAGTTTAAGCAAGCGTATATTGATAACATCTTTATCTGGACGCGATCTCGCGATGCTACATCCCGACTTAGTGTGGTTAAGGAATAGAACCTCTTTATGTTAATCTGGATCAACCGGCTGAGTTGGACCGTGCCGTATCACATAGTAGTGCTTACGGAGATGTTAGCTTATTCCTTTTGGTGTGGTGTGCGGTGGTTGAATGTCCCTAAAGCTTTTGGCAGGTTAAGTGCCACGAGCATCGTCCCATGATGGAGTTTTGATTGGTTCAGTCCACAATATATCTGGGTGTTATGGGCGTTTGACGCGATGGTAGTGATATGCAATTAACGAAAGTCTTGCCCGTTGGCTGGCTAATAGTATATTTGTCTGTAAATGAACAACATCGGTAGATACGACACACCATCGATAGCTGAGTTTCCGCGCTTTTGTATTGGGATTATTCTTGTCCTTATTTATTATTCTGAAATGAAAAGGGCTCAACGACAAATAAAAAACATGCGCAAGGTAGCCGATGTTCTTATGAAGGAGGTGTTTTAGCATCGGCATAGCTATTGTATCTAGGCCTATCGATTTAAAAGTTTTGCCCTTTTAGTGGTTTCCTTAATATGCAGAAGAAACGGTGATTATGTTGCCCGGTGATTTGTACGAAATCTAGCCTTGCTAACTGAAGTATGTATTGAAAATTGCCGACAGAAAGCATGAACACATTTTATCGAGTTCGTCAGACAAAGTCCAAATGAAATACTACAAAGTATGAATAACGCCACAAAGTTCTAGTCAACAAACTATTCAAAAACTGACCAGTATGAATAGCCCTACAAAATCCTATAAATTGAACTAGAATATTTGCTGATTACTTCGGCTTTTGACTGCAGGAAAGTTGTCACTTAGAAGCTTTTCATGGCAAAATAAAAACTCGGAGTCTTTGCTAAATCACTGTAACGGGGCGACCCCATTTAGCAAAATTTTTTTCTAATTGAAAAACTTGTAACTAAATTTTTATATTGCTTTGGTCTGGAAAAAAAGCCCAGGATCTTCGGTATGGTAGGCCAAGCACGCAACCTCCACTCTAAGACAGGCGACGACTAGTAAAAGGGAGCATAAAAATGCTTATAATAAAAGCAAGGCATATAAAAAATAGAAAAAGGGATAATGAAGGCAAAAATCAGGCATAAATATAAAAGGAGGTATCACATGAAAAAGTTGCCTACGTGATGAAAGCCAAAATAAGAATAAGCACATAGTAAAAGATGAAAAAAATATAATAAGAGAAATATTTGCGGAAAGTTGGCATAGACCCAACTAACAACGAAAACTGTAAGCGTTGAAAAAAGCTGGGATAGAATATTACTAAATTGTTTGAATATAAAATATAGTAAAAAATATTGTTTACAAGAGCATTCGCCCAATTTCTTATTTTTTTTTTTTTTTGACAATTTAGATACGTGACTTTGAGTTTATATTAAAGGCCAATATATATAAATCCTAATGACATATTGACGCAGATGGTTGGAGTTGGGAGATTGCATGGGTTTCAAGTGGAACTTTTGTTTTCTTGCTTTATTTTAGGTATTTTATTTTATTATTTCCCTTTTGCTTTTACTTTATTGTGTAATTGCTGGGAAATTTTTAAGCATATTTTTGTTTTATTTCTTTATTAGTAACCATATGCTGCATATAGCTCACTTGGAGCAATGAAAATGCTTGAGCGAACAAATGGTTCGAAAAATTATTTCAAGGCAAGCAATTGGAAATACTTTTTTCTGTAAAATGTGTCGCCCTGTTAATTTTTTGTAGCTCTCTCGTAAGATTGCGTGTTCATTTACCAAAATATTTTCCTCTGAATAAGTAAAGGTGCTCATTACCTACCAAAAGACCAATTCTGCATAGCACCAGGTGATCTAAATCAAAAGTTAGAATTTTAGAGCGCAACATGAGGGTAACATTCTTTCCAGAAAAGAAAACCCCATTATTGTGCAAATCCTGGAGTAAAATCACATGTTATAAGTTGAATAAAATGATTTTTTTTTATATCTATTGATAACATCCTCTAACTAGCTTATAATTGTTTTTTTAGTAACTACTTCTTAATAAAAATAAGCAGCTGATAACCAGCAGATACCATACATGTTTAAGCAAGTGCTGAAAGAGATTTTTCGCATTTTTGCACCATTTATATTTCGGCAAAAAATAATTTTGCTTGATCAAAAGTGTAGTACTTTAGTTGTGGTTTCGTTAAAAAGAAAAAAAAAACGCGAAAGAGCTTACAAGGATGGGAAGCGACTTCATTTACGGAACCAAACTAACCAAGATACTAAGGAAACTTTTGCATGGTATATCCAATGTTAATGTTAATAAGGATAATAACGAAGATATAATAGCGGTGAAGAATATACCGAGAATTATATTTTTGGTTTCACCGTAGTAACAGTGGGCGATGTGGGGATGCTATCTTGGCTATATAGTATGATGCAGTAGGAATCGACGGCATTATCGTACGTCTCAGTAAGCTTCTTCGTAACTATGTAACCTACTCGCGAAAGCATATGTTTAATTTTGCCATCACATCCTGTGGGTGGAAATTGACAAGAATTATAAGAAAAATCGAAGATAGATCAGAAAGAATGGGATAGATAGTGAGGAGGGGAATCGTGGCTCAATTTTTAAATATAGACAAACCAATGGTATGCCTGATACACTAGTATTAAGGTATTTTCATGATTTTGACAAAACAAAAAGCAGAAATATGGTTGGTGCACCACGGCGGATGAATAACATTTAGTTATGCGCAGGTTTTCAAAAGCTTAGTGTCTGGAAAGTTTTGTATGTATAAGGCTAAGTTTATGATCGAGCGTAATCGCACCGCGCGATGCGACGAGAATCGCTGTTAGCGATCAATTATATTAGTGCATATGGAGATGTTTATGACATAGCGATTTAGCGTAAAGCGAATTGAGCTATTACAAGCGACAAAAGCGACGAAAATTTGCAACCAAAATATTTTGATTTAGTTGAGCGAAATTAGCGAAACAATATGAATGTTTTTATTGAAAAGGACCGTGACAAGCAGTGTTTGTGGAACTTGCGTCATGCAGTTTACCACAATCGCGATTAGATGCATTTGATATTTTTTTTCTTATGTATACTTTTTAAATATTTTTTTTTGTAACAAATAGCTATGTTCTAATAATAAAATTTTAAGAGTTAATGTACGCATGTTGCTTTCTCTACACTGCCACATCGTGAACAAAAAGATGTTGAGTTATATTTTTGAGCATTCCATCGCTTGCGATTTCGCTCTACTATAAACACTCAATCGCCAGCTAGCAAAAATGAAACAAGCGATGGAGCGTTTCTCGTCGCATCGCGCGATGCGATTAGACTCGATCATAAACTTAGCCTTAGAGTGTCACAAATGTTTTACCTACACATGTTAATATTTATGCTGCACTGATTATATACTGATATTAAGATTATAATATGGAGCCACTAAGTGGCCACTAATAGAGAGGGAATCGATTCAGAATAATGATCTTGACTCATATGAATTAATCCCAAATCATTTTCAGATAAAATTATGCGAATTTTAGCTCTAGAATAATTATAGTGAAATATGTAATTGATATCATCAAATTTCATTCGAAAATATTTAGTGGAATATTGTAAAACATTAACCTAGTGTAGCTAGTTAAGGTATTAATATATTAATATTATTATTCTAAAGAATTTTCGTACTCCTACCTAACGATTTTTCATATTTCCATAAAAGGCATAAACAAAATCATACACTGATAAGGTAATAAATGAAAAGCTTCTAAAATGTAAGAAGGGCACATGCATAAATCATAAAGATGTTTTTGTTCCTATATTGAGACACAAAAATATGTACAAAAATAGTAGACAAAAATAATAACACGGACATAAGCAAGGACTTTAATATTATTGTTGAGTGAGCTTTTTGTAATACCCGACCCCACACGCTTCAACAGGAAACACATAAGTACTTCAATATATTAAGTGTTTCATAGAATCGATATTTAGTTGCTACGTTATTTTGCTTGTATTCCGACATGTGCGTAATATTATTGTTTCTTTAATAAACATTTGTAATTCGAATGCTTTGTAGTTCTATTTGCATTGATTAGAATTGAGATACATATGTATGTATAGGTATAGCTACATAGATATTGTTATATACATACACATTTCTTAGGTGTACTTGTGAGCTTGTAAAATCTAAAATGAAGTAGTTTGATAAAAGAAAGTGTGCTGTTTTAGCTTTTTTTAATATTCACTCATATCATTAACTATAATGAACAGAAATTTACGAGTATTTTACTGTACTTTGGCTACAAAGAAAATCTCGTGTCTATGGAACGGAATACATAAAAGCTTCTCATGAGATACTCATTGCAAAATATATATCTGAGAAAAGTAGATGTACACATAAGAAAAGAAGTTTTCATACACCTACAAGTATGAGATAGTTTTAAATTTAGCTGTTTGTGCAAGTTATTTCATTACACGTATTCCGAAGAAGAATAGAGGGACCTGACATGCAAAATTCTGGAGGATCGAAATCTGATTTCTCTAGCGTCAGTTATGGTAAAAAGGGATAACTGACGTGGCTTGCTAAGAAACAGTCCAAATAGAACATATGTGAGAGGTGTTTTTCTCAGAAATCAATCATGTCGTTTTATCAGATAAGTTTCCATGTTGCTCTCCCCGGGGCGCGAACCAAAGATTTTTGGTGTAATACGCTTAGCACGCTAACACCACACGACGGCAGTCACCGAGTTTGGTCATTTTAAAAAGCGATGAAGGAAGAGTGCCAAGAAACCGAAATGCGAAATGTTGTTGAAATTTACGAATATCTTCCATTCATATAAGAATAATATGCAGCCGCCTTGGTGTGGTGGTAGCGTGTTCAACCTACCACACCGATCATGGGCTCACGCTCCGGGCAAAGCAATATCAAAAAGCATTTAGAAATAAGTTCTTTCAATTTGTAGAAAATCATAGAGAATGAGATATGTGATTAACACTAACACAATTGCATTTCATTTACATTTACTTTTTACTCTCTCCTAATACAACTTAAACATTGCTTTACTAAACAAACATAATTGTAATTAGTCTTAAGAGTTCAGTTCACTATTAAATGCCATTATAACCGCATCTGTGGTATTTTATTCCGATCCGGGCTAGTAATTTTACACATAGTGGCGAAATCCGGGAGCGGTAATTTTTTAAAGTAGCAAGTTTTAATAAACTGTAGCGGATGTGCGTTTAGTGAACTCTAGCGAAAAATAAAGACGATATTCTTGCGAGTAAATAATTTGCATAATACGATCAAGTGCGGTATCTAATTTTAATTGAAAGTGCTATTGTAAAGTAACATGGATGTAGTTCAGCGGGCTACTTGTCGGGGTCAGCTTACAAAGCTTATTAATCAAGCTACTGATTACTTGGAAACACAGACTTTTCCCAGTCGAGTGAAAAACAAAACTTGCTCGAAAACATAGGGACGCTCTTGCACAGGTTAAAAAATGCGCATGTTAATTCAAAAAAGGCTGACCTAGCGGTAAGGAAACTAATAAAGCAAGAGGATATGGAGAAGGAATGCGAAGTAGTGCTAGATTATGACGACAAGGCAATTACAATTAGCGCGAAGTTGGAATCTCGCGAAAAGAGTTAAGAAAGCCGAGGTGAGCATACACCAAATACGTCCTTAAATGGGGCTAGTGGACAACCTTCTCATGGAGTTAAGCTCAAATATTTGGATCTGAAGAAATTCGATGGAAGCTTTGAAAAATGGTTGCTCTTCTGGGAACAATTCAAGCCAACAGTGCATGATAACCACCTTCTGTCATCGGCGGCAAAGTTCAACTTTTTGAGTCAAGCAATAATTGACGGGGTAGCATCAACGATCCATGGCTTCACTCCTACAGAAGAATGTTATTCTGAAGCCATATCACTACTACAAGAAGAATTCGGAAATACCGAAAAATTATCGAGAAATATGTACAAAAACTTCTTAATTTAGAGCCAGTACAAAGTATCAGCGATGTTCAAGGTTTACGGTCATTGTACAATCAAGTGATGTCAACCACGCGAACTTTGTCCGCGTTGAAGGTCACTTCAGCTCAATATGCGATCAACGTAAAATCCGGTATTATCAAGTGCTTACCTAAGCAAATGCGAGTACAATTTTTTCGATTGCCTGAAACAAAAGCAACGGCATCTTCCGCCTTAAATAGCACAATGAAGGAAATAGAAGATGACCAGCTTAAAGCGATTCTTCAATATATGAAAAAAGAGATCGAAGCCTTAGAGAAGGCACAGCAATCAAAACACCGACAAAAAGCGACAAAAAAAGTATCAACAAAGCCAAGCCAGTTACAGCCACCGGCTTAGTTTCTATAGCCGCGAACGAGAAATTTATATTTTGTAATAAAGAAAATCATAATGCACAAAACTGTAAAAGCGTGATTAGCGTAGCAGAAAAGAAGAAGGTATTGCAAAAGGAGGGACGATGTTTTCGCTGTACCAAAAAAAACCGCACATCAAAATTTTGCAAAGCATATTGGGTCAAGTGTAAAAAATGCTCAGGAAGACACCTAACAACAATGTGTGAACGACGTGAGAAAGGGTTTGAAGGGGAGCAGAGAACTCAGCACCAGAGCGCATCCGAAGCAGCTGGAAAAGAAGGGAGCGAAAGCAATAACAAGTCGGCTGCATTAAGCACACTAGCACGAGATAGACATTCGGAGTATTTACTGCAAACAGCGAGAGCCATCATTAGTAGCAAGACCAATACAAAAAAAGTGTTATCAAGAATAGTGATGGGCAATGGCAGTCAACGAACATTTGTGCATGAGCAGGTAGCAAAAATGCTGAAACTAAAACCGTGTGGTGTTGAAGAAACAACAATAATTTGTTTTGGTGATAATAAAAACAAATCACCCAAAAAATATGAGTGCGTGCAAATTCTATTGCAAAGTCAATATAATGAAAAAACAATTTTAATAAAGGCGATCGTCGTTCCAAATATCTGTGCAGATTTAGTGTCAGTGGCAGACGAAATAAACGAAATAAAAAGCAAAACATGTAAGCAAATAAAATATGAGCTTGCTGATGCTAATAAAAGTAGCGAACGACTTTTGCAGGGAATTAATTTGGTAATCGGGCAAGATTATTATTGGAGGTTTAATACTTCGGAAACAAAACGAATTAGTGGTAATTTGTTCGCGATAAAAACCTTTTTCGGGTGGACATTGCAAGGAGAAATTGATCGGGATAAAAGCGGACAAATAGCGCTGATATTGAGTGAAAATAAACAAACGATGAAGAATGTTTTAAATAGCAAAAAGGAAAAGAAACAAAGAGAGTTTTTAATCGAAAATAAAGAAACTTTAGAACAAAAAGAGCATACTAAAACCAGCAAACCTATAGAATTTGATATAAAAAAGTTTTGGAATCTTGAATCAGTAAGTATCGTAAACGACAATAAACCCACCGACATTTCGGCAGCAATAGATCAGAAAGCGGACGGTAAGTACTATGTAAAATTACCGTGGAAGCTAACAAGCGAAGATTTGGGTGATAATTTCCAAATAGCTTTGGGTCGATTACAGTCCTTGACAACCAAACTTCTAAAAAATCAAGGAAAAATTGAAGAATATGACCAAGAAGTTAGGAGTCTCATCGAAAACAAAATTGCGGAAATTGTACCTAACATTGAGTCTCTCCAACCGATTTATTACATGCCGCATAAACCTGTTTATAAAGAAAATAATAGCACAACCAAAGTTAGATTTGTTTTCGATGCCTCTTCGAGCGAATCTGGTCATACATCGTTGAATGATTATCTAAGCGAAGGATCTAATATGGTTGCCGATTTATTCACCATAGCACTACGGTTTAGAAAAATCGTATCGCTGTAGTGAGCGATATTGAGAAAGCGTTCCATCAGATTTTACTGGATGAATCGGACAGAGATACTCATCGTTTTTTATGGTACAAGTCATGTCCAAGCACAGATCAACATAAATCAGAATTAGCAATCTATCGTATGACTAGGGTTACGTTTGGCGTTTCGTCCAGCCCTTTCCTATTAGCTAGCACCATACGTGGTCATTTGAATGAAAGTTTAAAAAATAATGTCGAACTGTGTGAAAAGCTTAAAGCATCCTTTTACGTCAACGACCTAATATTTAGTTAACCAACCCAAGAAGCAGCAATTTATGTTGCTAAACAAGCTCAAACAGTAATAGAGGCTGCCAAATTTAATTTGAGGAAATGGAACTCAAACGATAGAGAGGTAAGGCGAGAGTTCTCATCGGACGAAATAGGCATGGCTGAGCAGAAAGTTCTTGGGTTGACTTGGTGCACGATAGATAACAAGATTTCTGTAGATTTAAAATCGTGCAACGATTACATTCAAACATTACGACCTACGAAACGCAACATTTTAAAGGCGATGGCTAAAATTTACGACCCGTTAGGGCTATTGGGCCCATTCACAGTCAGAATAAAAATTTTACTGCAAGAAGTTTGGCGGCAAAAGAAAGAGTGGGATGTCATAATGGACGGCGAAATTCAGAGTTCGTTCTCACAGTGGCAAGAGGAGCTTTCAGTACTCGAAACCTTTTACGTTGATCGGTGTCTGTCAGCAGGTAGTGATTCGATTTTACAGTTGCACATCTTTGCTGATGCGAGCCCAAAAGCATATGGAGCAGTAGCATATTGTCGACAAATAAAGCCAACTGGAAGGATTCTTACTAATATTGTGTGCTCAAAAAATCGAGTAAGTCCAATTGCCGAAAGTAATGATAAAGCTAAGTTAACGTTACCGAAACTGGAATTGACAGCAGCGCTGATGGCAGCAAGGTTAAAAGAAACGCTGGTAAAAAGCTTGTGTATTGAAATATCTTCAGTTTTTCTGTGGACGGATTCAAGTATTGCGTTAAATTGGATAAATGGCGGCGGACGGAACCCTAAACCGTATATTAAGGCAAGAGTAACAGAAATTAACCAAATATCGAATATATATGATTGGTATCATTGTTGCGGTAAGCTTAATCAAGCTGATTTGTTAACCAGAGGTATACAGGCAAAATATCTCCTTGAATCCGAGTTGTGGAAGTTCGGGCCAAACTGGCTTCGAGAAAATGAAGAATACTGGCCATGTAAAATCGAAATTACTAGATCAGCGGTTTTGAATACTGCTAATCACATAGAGCGGAAAAATATGGTACCTGTACCAATTACGACTGTGGAAAATTATAGCAGTCTCAAACGTCTTTTAAGAGTGACAGCATACGTATTTCGGTTTGTAGAACGTGCTAAGAGAACATCAAAGGACCAACTATTAAAAAATCGAAAGCTTATAAAATCCACTAGCGTGGGAGAAATAACATTCCAAGAGCTACAGAAAGCCGAAAGGTATTGGATACAATACACGCAGCGAAATTTTTACAGCGAGGAGTACGAATTATTAGCGAGCGGGCAACAAGTTAATCACTCATCGAAAATATCTCGCTGAACCCGTATCTAACAGATGGCGTAATGCGGTTAAATAGTCGGTTTCCTAAAGAGGACCAAAGCGTATCGAAACGAGATCCAATAATTTTGCCAAAGAGGTCACATTTAAGCTTGCTTCTGATAATAGAAGCTCATCAATCAACTTTCCATGGCGGTGTAAATACCGTGCTGGCACAACTTCGAAATCGGTTCTGGATCATTCAGGCGAGACAAGTAATTAAATCAGTTCTGCGCAAGTGTATGATTTGTCAGCGTCTTCATGGCAAGAGTGGTTCTGATCCATGGACAGTACTACCAACCAAACGAATAATGACTACTAGGCCCTTCGAAACAACTGGGGTGGATTTCGCTGGGCCATTGTATGTTAAGGTCAATGGGGACCAAGACACAAGGTATACATTATGCTGTTTACATGTGCAGCAATACGAGCTATACACCTTGAGCTAGTGCCTGATATGACCACGAAGAGCTGCATGGAAGCAATCGGACCATTTACGTCGAGAAGAGGTGTACCTGCTACGATTATCTCAGATAATGCAAATACCTTAAAACGTGCTGACTTTGAGCTTCGAAAGCTTGAAATTTTACTTAAAAGTGACGAAGTGCATCGTTTAGCAGCACATAAGGGCATAAAATGGCAATATATACCTGAGAGAGCAGCTTGGTGGGGTGGTTTCTGGGAACGCTTAGTTAGAAACGTGAAATGTGCACTTAAAGCGGCTATTGGCAAGGCCAGACTTTCAGCAGACAAATTAGCTACTTTGTTGACGGAAATCGAGAGCGTCATCAACTCAAGACCATTAACCTACATTACCAATGATCACAACGATCTGGAGGCATTGACTCCAGGCCATTTTTTGAATAATTTCAATTCTTTTTTATTTTCTACAGATTTACCAGTAACACAGGCGTCGTTAACGCAGTCTTGGTATTTGCAGCAGTCATTGCTTAAACATTATTTAAAGCGATGGCATAGGGATTATCTTAATCAGCTTCGATCTATTCACCATTGTAAGAGTGGACCAAGTCGTAGCATTACTGAAGGCGACATAGTGTTCGTGTATGATGAGCTGAAACCAAGGCTTTTGTGGAAAGCTGGTATCATCAAAACAACATACGAGGGCAGAGATGGTCTCATAAGAGCGTGTGATGTGGAGCTGGCAAATAAGCAAATTTTAAAACGGTCGGTGCAGCACTTGTATCCGATCGAGATTTCAACAATTTTTCCCCGGGCCCAGGATGTAGAAAATCATAGAGAATGAGATATGTGATTAACACTAACACAATTGCATTTCATTTACATTTACTTTTTACTCTCTCCTAACACAACTTAAACATTGCTTTACTAAACAAACATAATTGTAATTAGTCTTAAGAGTTCGGTTCACTATTAAATGCCATTATAACCGTGGTATTTTATTCCGATCCGGGCTAGTAATTTTACACACAATTACAAGGAAATCTTTCTAAGCGAGGGAGTCCCTTAGCAGTGATTTGGCAAGCACCCCGAGTATATTTATGCAATGAAAACTTCTCAGTGAAAACTCATTTGCCTTGCAGATGCCGTCGGAGTCGGCACAAAACATGTTGTCCTGCCAATTTGTAAGAAAAATTTAAAGGGAACACGAAATAATGTGGAAAAGAAGCTAGGCTTAAAATCTCCTTGGAGGCTATCGCGCCTTAGATTTGTTTTTTATTTATAAGAATAATGTTTTCTGCCAGCGGAATGCTTGGCGCAAATCTTAAAATGCTCGAAGTTTTTTTAGCTGATTTGAACTTGTAGAACGGCTAGTTAGTTTTTCAACTCAGAGTTTTCTTTTGATGAGAAGTAAAATCTATACAGTTTTGAAAAATTTGAAAATTATGTCTATCCTAAAAAAATTCCTTAAGTGTACTTTGACGTTTAGAACGCAGACTTGTGGGACTTTGAAACAAGACTTTCATTAGAAAAATATTGAAATTAATAAAAAAGCAAACTATATAAACCAACAAAATGTGTCAGCTCTGGTTCATATACTCGAAGAGTCTACCAAAGTTAAAGGATATCTTAAGTTATATCCACAAATTGCATGTGTAATTTTTTTCTATGTAAAGATATCTTTGATTTATGATGATACCTTTTTACCCTTTTATATGCTGCATAGGGTTCAAAGTTGCCTTTTTATTTGGCTTCTGTTTGACCGAGAACAATAAATTTTTCATATCTATGGTTTCATAAAAACTTGTTTGTCTTCAACAAATCACAACGATGATAAATTGTTTTTGAGAAACAAAATTATTAAAAATTGCTCAAATTCTGTATTTAGATCTTTACGAATTTGTGGCTGGTGTATCAAAGCTGTATGACGGAGAAATAATTGTTTCGTTTGCGTTAACCCTTTAGAACCGGCATTCAGCCTGTGAAGTAAATATGATTTAATTAGTTCCAAGTAATTAAGATACAGATTATTAGATTATTTGCATTCAAATATTTTAAATTTGTATAAAGGGAGGGGGGGGGGGGATGGGGGGCCTGGTACAAGATTTTACCACCAGTACTATTGTGTGGTACAACAATTGTACCAGCAGTTCTCAATGTACAAATAATAATAAAAAGTTTTCATATTGATGGATGATATGTATAAGGATTGATGGAAAAAATAAAAGTTTTAGGTATATTACTTCCAAGAAGAATGTCTAAAAAGTAAACAAACAATTCTTAAATTTCGAGAATTTATTTTTGATTTTTGATTTGACATCTTGCAAATTGATATATCACACTGCTGTCAAATTTGTTTTGTTCTGGTTTTTGTTTTGCCCTGCGCACATTTTGCGCAACGTCTTCGAGCCTCAATACGAATTGGTAAACGCAAGGATACGTTGCCGAGCTCCATTTTTTCGTTGGGATATACGGCTTGGTGATTGGGATCTGCGTACGGCTCTAGTTTTAATACCTTTAATACCAGATAATAATGACTCCGCTTGTGTTACTATGAACTCAATAGATGGAGTTTTGTCTCTTCGGAGATCGCACTAATTACCCACGCATTCACAGTAGAAAACATTACAAAATGTTAGAAAATTTGTTTCCACAATTTTGTTGACTTACAATCATAGTCATGCATGCCTGCCATTTGATCGGCGCGATCTCTCCACCCATTGTTTCCTGTACAATTTTATAGAGTTTGGACATGGTATTATTGAAAACAATACTTATATGAAATAATAATAATAATAAACGCTAGAAAATAATTAGGTAGGTCCTAGGTACTAGTAATCACACTCCTCATCAACCTAGGGCGTTGATCAGACAATTAAATAAAAGCGTTGGCCGCGTCATATTTTTATTGATAGTCATAAGCAAAACCAACTGAACCTGAATCAGGTTATGTTAAGCCTCACATTTTTAGAAATTTCACGCGCTCAACGCTTTTATTTAATTGTCTGATCAACGCCCTAGATTGATAAGGAGTGTGATGACTAATACCTAGGACCTACCTAATTATTTTCTAGCTTTTCGTATTATTATTACTTCATGTAAGTATTGTTTTCAATAAAACCGTTTAACTTAAATTTTTTTTAATCATTTTATTTTCAAGTTTTTAGTCTTTATTTAATTGCCTATTATTTCTCATTCTATTTAGCTCATTTAGTGACTCATTATTACAAGGACTCTTTCAGACGTACACAAGTTGTAATATTGGAAGGGAAATGTAACCAATCTGACTAATGAAAGGCGTGACCGGCGTAGCATCGATGAACATCATTAGGCTGTCGGTGGAATCAGTGGATAGACGGTGGAACGGTGATAGGGTAAAAAATAAATAAATACCTTATTTTATATGTAGGTACTAACGTATGCAACCTTGATACCTCTTTGATAAAATTTTTACTGTGAATTTGAAACAAAATAAAAGAATTAACAAAAAAAAAATTTTACTTAAACGGTTTTATTGAAAACAATATTTACATGAAGTATTAATAATACTGAAAGCTAGAAAATAATTAGGTAGGTCCAAGGTACTAGTCATCACACTCCTCATCAATCTAGGGCGTTGATCAGACAATTAAATAAAAGCGTTGGGCGCGTGAAATTTCCAAAAATGTGCAGCGTAGCATATCCTGATTAAGGTTCAGTTGGTCTTATATATGACAATCAATAGAAATTTGACGCGTCCAACGCTTTTATTTAATTGTCTGATCAACGCCCTGGATTGATGAGGAGTGTGATGACTAGTACCTATGACTTACCTAATTATTTTCCAGCTTTTAGTATTACTAATAATTCATGTAAGTATTGTTTTCAATAAAACCAAATATGGACCAAATTTTTTTGAATATATCGATATTTGCGCCACCTAGAGGCGATTTTTTTCATAGGTCGCTTTCTGTTCTTGTATGTATTATATGTTCCAATTTTGAGTCAATTCGGACCACAAATACGATTTTTGTGAATATCTCGATCCTTGCGCCACCTAGAGGCGATTTTTTTTCATAGGTCGCTTTCTGTTCTTGTATGTATTATATGTTCCAAATATGAGACAAATCGGTCCACAAATACGATTTTTGTGTATATCTCGATCCTTGCGCCACCTAGCGACGATCTTTTTCGTATTATTGCATTGTAATCGGTTTCTGCACTATATTCCAAGTTTCAAGCTTGTAGCTTATCGGGAAGTTACTTAAATATTAATTAGAAAATTCGTTCACAACGGCCGGCCGTGCAGCCTTGCATCCTGTCAAGTCAACCTAAATAGAACTGTTTAAAAATATATGCGGTTGGTGCACCACGACGGATGAGTTACATTTATTTATGCAGAGGCTTTCAAAAGGTTAATCTATAAATCTTATAAAATCTCCATGCACCGGAGCTTAGAACTATTAGGAATGTGTATTCTGGCCGGTTTCTTTTCAGGAAGGCTAATCTGTCTGTGCTTATTGCGGAGGTTTCCAAAATTTTGTGGCCCGCCTACGATGGAGATGTCGACTGGAGTTGTACACACTTTAACAATGCTTTGTATGCGATATTTCACAAATGCGTACCTATATCTAACTACACTTCAGCAATTCCAACTTCTGATTGGAGCTCTAAAGAACTCAAATATCTTAAAAATCGAAAAACGCGTTCTTTTAAGAGATTCAAATTATCCGGATCAAGAAGTTAATATGCGGCATACTCTATTCTGCGCCACAGGTACAATAGGCTACATAGAAGATGTTATGCGGATTACTTAAAAATGATTAAGCATAAAATTTCCTCTAATCCAAAGTTGTTTTATTCGTTCCTCAACTCGAAAAGAAAAATTAAGAGGTTTGCAACCGTAATGAAGTTTAACGACCTAAGTTCTAATGATGGCAGTGAAATTGCCAATATGTTTGCCACCTTCTTTAAATCTAATTACTCCACTACATTTGACTCCCCATCATTGAATTATCCATTCAAACTGTCCTCGCTTAATTCAGCATTTGTTCCGCATATTCATACGGAAGACGTACTAAGACATCCGGAAGGCCTAAAAATGTCCTATTCAAGCGGACCTGATGAAATTCAATCTCTTGTGCTAAAAATCTGTGCTGAATTCCTGTATAAACCTCTTACATGTCTTTTTAACGTATCCCTAAAGCAAGGTATATTTCCCAGAAAGTGGAAAGAGTCTTTTGTAATACCACTTCACAAAAATGGGAATTGATCATGCGTTTTAAATTATCGAGGTTTAGCAAAGCTTAGTGCAATACCCAAACTTTTTGAATCGATCGTCACAAAGCAACTAGATCATAGGGTATCCTCAATCATTAACTTGTCTCAACATGGTTTTTGCTCGGGTAAATCTACCGTGACTAACTTGCTTGAGTTCACAACTCATGTGTTGAACGGATTTAAGGTTAATAGTGAAATTGATCTAATTTATACTGATTTTAGTAAAGCTTTTGATAAAATTTCCCATTCAATTCTTCTTTTCAAACTCGATTGTTTTGGCTTCCCGCCTTTATTTCTATCTTGGATATCTTCATTCTTGATGGATAGAAAACAAACAGTTATATTTAATAACTGCAGGTCAGAAGCTATAAATGTTACTTATGGTGTTCCTCAAGGCAGCCACCTTGGTCCAGGGTTGTTTCTGCTGTTCATTAACGACCTTCCTAATGTTTTGAAGTACTCCAAGCCGCTAATGTACGCTGATGATGTCAAACTTCTTATGCCTATCCGCTCACCTGTGGATAGATCAAATCCACAATCGGATCTGAATAGCCTAGTCGAATGGTGTAGTGTAAATGTTATGTCACTAAACCCGCCGAAGTGCAAGTTCATGTGCTTTTCAAGGAAATCTTACCAATCCTAAGAGTATATGATTGACGATTACACAATTAACCAAGTCATTAGTTTTGTAGACCTTGGGGTTACGATGGACCCTAAACTCGACTTTAAATTGCACATAGAAGATTGCGTGAACAGGGCCAAACGGACTTTGTCGTTCGTCAAACGATGGTCGAAATAATTCGATGATCCATATATTACTAAAACTCTCTTTATATCTTTGGTGCGGCCAATATTAGAATACGCTTCGATAATCTGGAACCCTCGTTATCAGACGCACTGCGCCAAATTAGAGTCGGTTAAAAAGCAATTCCTGATTTTTCGCTAAGGGACTTACGATGGGACCTCTCAAGATTCTGCCTCCCTACGTTACGGAGTCGTAGGGAGACGGTAGGTGTGTTATTTGTAGTAAAACTTATTAGAGGGATGGTAGATAGCCCTTTTCTGCTCGGTGAAATTTTATTTAATGTTCCCTTTCGACCATCTAGCCATTTTCAACCGCTTCATGTAAGCACATGCAGATCGAATTTTGAAATGCACGATCCTCTTCGTTGTCTGTGTACTGACTTCAATAAGAACTGCAAAAACATTGATACGTGTGACAGACTCTACGTAATAAAAAAATATCTGCTGACTACATTAAATACGCAATGATTTGGGTGGGTGGCTTGGAATCATGTCCTTTCCAACCTCCCACTCTTATCACGAGCTACAGTAACATTGTGCGGGTGGCTTGGAATCACGTCCTTTCCAACCACCACACATCGCAGCCCTACTGGTTATGTGTCAAATATACATCAGCTATTCACCTGGTTTAATAATGTATATATATATTTTATAATATAACTTTGTTTAATTTGTATGCTTCTGTGATTTATCTGTAATCAGTACTATATTAAGTCTGATTATTTGCTAAATTTGTAGACTAATAAATAAATAAAGTCGCTAAATGCCATGTACGCAGATAACTTCACACAGAATGCTCCGATTTTAAAACGGTTTTTTGCATTTGAAAGCTTAGCTACGTGAGATGGCACAGTTAAAATAATTTGAAGGTAAGTATTATAGGGGCTTGAAAAATTGCCAAAATCTAGTAAAAAATTATAAAATTTTTGTTTACACAGCTATAACTCATAAACGGATGGATGGATTTAAAAAATTCTACTTTTCAGTAAAACATTGAAATATTTACCTTCGTTCTGCATCAAAAAAAAAAAAAAAACTTGATTCCTTTCTTATATCAGCCTAATTGTTTAAACAAAAGTAACATTTTTACCAAAAAATGCGTGTGTGTGGTTGTTCGGTGTCAACTGTGCGCGCAAATTGCTTTTGAAGGAGGCGACACATAGCATTCGCTGCGTTATTAACTTCGGGAGTACATATATACAGTATTATAGTACATATATATGACATATGTATGTACATATGTACATATTTATGCGTTGTTGCCAAGTTAATGCAACATAAATGGTTAAGAATGCAAATATCTCTTGAAAAATACTTTTTCGTTAAAAATATTGAACATTTCCGTAAAATTCTTAAACAAAAGTTTTATTTTTTGGTTTTTTTGCATGTATATGCTAATATTTGTGCACTAATGAAATTTAATTCTTCAATATATTTTTTATGCTAAGGTAATCCTGGGATGTGTTTGTACATATGGCTATCAAATGGAAGCTGTTTATGAGTACTTTGATATGGGGAATTTTTCGTACCCCTGGGTGACTAGGGTCTCGAAATATAGACCAAAACGTGGACCTGGGTACCCCTAGACAGTGTTTACACAATATGAATATCGAATGAAAGCTTTGATGAGTGCTTTAGAAAAGGGTAGTTTTCATACCAATTGGTGACTAGGGTCTCGAAATATAGGCCAAAACGTGGATAAGGGTAATACTAGGATGTGTTTTTACATTATGGGTATCAAACTGAAGCTGTTGATGTGTGCTTTAGAACAAGGTAGTTTTCATACCTATTGGTGACAATGGTCTCGAGATATAGGCCGACACGTGGACCCGGATACCCCTAGAATGTGTGTGTAATATGGATATCAAATGAAAACTGTTGCTGAGAGCTTTAAAGTAATTTTCATTGTGATATTCGATTTAGTCGCATCAACTTGGCAATTCTGATAAATATGCATGCAAAGCCGAAATAAGGACATGAACTAATAATACCCACATAGCTATTTACATACGTACAATTCGATTTGCCTGAAATTTGGTATATAAATTTGCCTATATTAGTATTTATGAGAAGTAGACCAGAGACGGACTGGGACTCAGAATGGGACTGGAACAAAATAGATACCACACTCTGGGACTGGCAATAAGTGATGAAGAAGAATGAGAAGAACTTGGGAGAAGAGAAAAGAGGGAAGGAGAAGGAGTCTGAGAAAGAGATAGAATGAGACGAAGTTATATATGAAGCGAAAAAGACGGAGGGCAGAGCTAGACGGAAAAGCTTATTAAAATGAATGCAGATAGACAAATTTAGGGCAAAACAATGTCTGCCGGGTCTGCTAGTAACATGTATAAATTAACCTGTGTCGATTTGTATGGACGAAAGTTAACCGATATCGCGCCATCGATTTTTCGATAGGATTTGGGCTCAGCAAAAAAAGTGCTACTATGCATACCCAAAAAAATAATTTTCGAGCCTGCCAAAAAAATGGCGAAAGGGTCAATCTTTCGACCAAAATGCTCCCCAAAACCCAAAAAATATTTTTTTTTTCACACTGATTGTACTCCGCTATTTAGATTCAATCTTGCAGCAATTAGGTCATCATTGTCAGGAAACGGAGCCATTCAGAATTAAATTTAATCGAAATCTATCCTTAGCTTGCTGCTGGTATGCCCATCCTTATCCTTTTTTTTTCTGAATGCAGCTTCTTTACCAACTGAACTGCGACTGCTAAGTGTAAGATCATTTTACCGTTACTGTAAGTTCGAAAAAGAACATCCTATTTTCTTTAGCAGCCGAAGCTCTGGCAAACCCAAATTCCCAATGGTTCTAGTGTGTTCGGGATAGTACTTAATGGTGCTTGTTAAAGGAATGTACGTAAAAGTAATCAAGAGAATCATACACTAAAAATAAATATATATATGTGTCACAAGGATTCTTCCATAGTTTAGGAGTGCGTAAATATAATAGCTTATTCTTCTATTTAGACAATCAAATATGTAAAAAAATACTAGACACACACAATAACACGCTTATAAACACAATACTACTATTGCATTAATAATCGAGCTTTTTGTAATACGCCACCCAGCAAAAGGTAGCTTCAACAGAAAAAATCTAAAGACTTCGATTTATTAGGCGTTTCATGGAATTGATACTTAGTTATTATGTTATTCTGATTGAAATCGCACATGTGCGTAATATTATGATTTTATTATTAACCATTTGTCACACCAATATACGTAATAGTAGTTGCATGGATAAACAAGTAGTTTAATATAAGGAAGTGTGATGTTCTTGGCATTTTTAATATTCACTAATATTATTCCCTTTATTGAACTCAAATTGAACAATATTTTCCTATTCTTTGACTTCAAAGAATATCTTTGGTCTTTGAAATTGAATACAAAAACTTTGCATGTAATACCCAATGTAGAATATATTTCTGAGAAAAGATCGCATTTAAAAATATTATTATTAATATTAGGCACTGAAGGCCAATGTAGCTAGTGTGCTGTTAAATTAGTGTAATATTTTATATTATCCTAATAAATAATAATAATTAATATTAGGCCTGGAAGCACTGCGACCTTTATGTAGATCTATTGCGAATAACCCTTCAGCCTAATTTTTATGTGGAAGCTTTTGATGTATCTAAGTACCTCCTCAGGCTTTTTACTCCATATCACGTAGGGATTAAGAGTCACACATATATGGAAAGGTCTCTGTCTTGTCGTAACAAAACCTTGTTTTGGCTCCCAGGTCTTTAAGGATTTCAATGCAGTAATCCACTAAAAAGAAGAAAAGTGCCTGAAATTTTCTAGATCCTTTTTTTAATATGTTTTCACACTGGGACAGGTTAGGTTAGGTTGAACTGGCTGGTCCGCGAGCACATCACATACCCTGAATGAAATCACAGTATTAGCAGAAGTTTGCTAGATGACCAAGTTGAAAAACCCTATCAAAATCCAAGACATATGTTATAAAAAAACACGTGCTGCATCTAGATCTGACAGCTGTATTACTGCTAAACACTGGAATTTTAGCCTGGAAATCGCAGGGAATGATCACAAAATGTGCTCGATCATCTCCTTCTCTAAGCTGCACTTCCTGCACATGCTATAACTGGTAAGGACGAATTTACGAGCATGTGTCGCCGGGAGGCAGCGTCAAGTCAGTATGACCATCATGAGCACCTTGTTTTAATGATAAGAGTAACAGTTTTAGTCTGAGGTTGTAAGACCTGCATATAATATTCGCCTTTTTGCAGTCCCGTGCTTGGTTCTTATCTCGTCCAATATAATTGGAGCGTCTACGGTATGAGTTTCGAGCAATGTGCTAAGTAAGCTCATCGGCTTTTTCATTTCCATTTATTCTCGTATGCCCAGGAACCCATATATGTATATTTCTCTCTATCCCGACTCTTTACAAAGATTACTTATACTCTAGCAAACTTTAAGATGTTATTCCAGCAGCGACTCTAGTCCTAATTGTTTCTTGGCAGTCAATGTAAACAATGGCGTGGCTGGAATTTTGGATATTATCCTGCGATGTTTCTACTGATCTTGTCACGGCTACTACTTCCACTTAAAAAAAAAAAACAATGCAGTGAAACCAATGACCGAATTCCTATATACCCTCTTAACATTTTGTGAAGCTGGTTTTTTTAGTTTCCATCAAACAAACAAGAATTCTGTATTATAGGGAGAGGATGGGCTTTATAATCGTTGTAAATACCCAATGAAGGAAAAAGCGCGATGCATCCCACCTACAACCCGGGTTGTTTTTATACGCATAAGATGCCTCAACCTTCTCCACTCTCTCTTCAGCGTTGAGCTTCCGCGACAACTTACTGTCTGGAATGGAAAAGTTTAGCTCTTATATCTCTCTTCTTGTCAGCAGGACCATAACCACCTTCTCCGCATCGACGCTCAATCCGAAATTAGATGCCAAGGTATGTGCAACTCATAGCGCCTAATCCATCAAAGAGATAACTGATGGACCGCCGCTGCTACGCTATCTGTGTGCGGTAAGTTTCACGGAACTGATATCGAACCACTTAAGAAGTTGGTTGATGACCAACTTCCACAGCAGAGGTGACAGGACCCCTCCCATCCGATCAGCCCCCACTGAGAGATAATCTTTCTGCAATTAAGCATGCAGCCTAAAGAAGCAAGTATGTGGTAATTTTTAATTTAACTCTGAATGTTAGTTCTATCGACATCTGTATTTGGAAGCTGAAGAATAGGGAGACCTTTATTTAGTTGAGAGAGGCAGGTAGAGGAACACTTGATCTTACTTGATGTACTCAATCGGCGTTAGTTATCGTGAATTAGGAAAAACTGGCGTGATTTTTTGTGAAATAGCTAAAATGGCCCAGGCGGTAAAGCGAAAATTAATGATGATAATAATGATCGAAATGGTACCATCGCAATATGCCAGTAAGTGTTTCTTTTTTTCAGTTTTTCTTAAACAAACATAATAACTGAATATTTAAATGCTACAAGCCGGTATTAAGCTTACAAATTCTTAAATATTATGATAATGATAATTAAAAAAAATTGTATATTAAAATCGGTGTAGCTTTCAACCGAGTTTGTTCGTTTTTCTCTTATACATGTTCCCGAAAAGAGTTATTATTGTTGCTTCGCTCCATTAAAAGGGTGCACCCACTCATAAATTTTTATAAAAGTCCTCGAATAGGAGTCCAAGGAAACTAGAAAACTAGCAGTCTCAAAAAGGTTGGACCATAAGGATGTTGCCGTGGGGACACATCGCATGCAGTACATATATAACGTATGAAGGGGTTGATTCTGGACAATAGATGGTAACAACTAGATTCACTGGACGTATTCTAGCTAAGATGTCCACCGTGTGACTAGATTTAGGGCCTCTTTTGAACTCTTGCGCCCACCGTTCTGCAAATTATTTTTTAAACTCAGAATCATAAAATTTAAAAAAAAATATTAAGGCTAACTCTGGCATTACAATAGACCTTTAAAATGTGGCAATTTAAGTAAACATGAGTGGAAGAATACTATGAACTATATCCACAACACATAGTATGAAAAGCAAAGCCACTATTCAATGTCCATAACCTTTTTACATAAAAAAAGGCAAAGTGCTATTTGTGATTTATGGCAATACCCTTTTCATGGCATCCGATCAAAGTTGCCTTTTATTTGTCCGCTGTTTAACTCCAAACGATAAAGTTTTCATTTATGTGGTTGCATCAAAATTTATTTGTATTCAACAAATAATAACAATGATAAATTGTTTTTGGGAAAAAAAATATTAAACAATCGCACAAAATATTTAGTACTTATATGAATCGCACGAATTCTCTTGTTGTTTATGTACTTAAACATTCATATGCTTACGTGCGACTATAATTTCTAGTTTTTTGTAATTTGAATAGAATGTTTGATTGGGAGATACGTTTGACCATTATACTTATTACATTTCTTATTATAGCTTTGATAGCCTGACGGTGGCTTGAAGTTGATGCCTATCCTCGATGTGCGATATTTGTTCATTGAAATACGAATATATTGCAACTGGGGAAATGTTATGAAAACCGCTCAAATATATTACACCCAAAAATTATGATAACTAATTCCACACTGCCGATAAATTGATTAGACTTTTTTTATATTATGACTATTTTAAGCTTAGTCAGGCCCGCTAGCTGCCACTGGGATTAATATGTTCCTCAGACATAATTATATTTCTTTGTGAAACAAATTTTTTTTTTAAATAAATTTAGAATTACAACAGCAACTTAAATTGATAACTATGTTAATCGTTGTATAACAAGGGCATGAATTTACATTAAACTGACATTGAATTTGTAAGTAATTTGCAGCAACGCTCCAACCGAGAACCACTACGGTCCCTTCTTTGTAAAAGCAGGCTTAGAATTATAATCTAAAAAACTAAGAAACACGCCGTACCACCAAAGAGGATAAATATAATAACAGGCGGCAATCGTTACTTGTAGCCATTTACTAATTGTTTTCTTCGAGGTAGTCGCTGTTTTTTTTTTTTTTTTTTTTTTTTTTTGCGAGATGTGGATAAATGTCTACTATACATTTTCGTGGAGTATATGTGTTTATTTTTCTGACAGTATTTAATTAATGAATTAATTCTTTTTCCAAAAATCACAGTTGCACAAGGTTCCTCAATGGCATGGATAAATGCCAGACAATTAAAAATGTCCCTCTTAGAAAATATTACGCTGAAATTTTATTAATTTCAAGCGAATTACTCGCCAGTCATAGCAGACTGGTGGCTCTTATTAGGTTTATCCTTTGGTAGCACAGAGGTTCATGTCTCCGCTATTAAGCACAACTCGTTCTGTAGTAATTTATTTAACCACTGCCGCTAATTGCCGATAGATGGGTCCAACTCTTCCTTGCTCGTCTAGCCTAGAGAGTTACAAACAAGCATACATACAAGTGAAGCTAATATAAGCGTGTTAAAAAGAATGCGACTTCACTGAAAAACTTCTCAAGCATTTCTTTTCGTTTCTAGTCGCAATATAATTTTGGCATAAGGGGGTCGATATCTGAATAAGGGGGACGAATATGAATAAGGGGGACGATTATGAATCAGCTCTGCTTCATACTACTACTTCTACTTCTCATAATTGGCACAAAACAAAGCAAACTTTTCTTTTCTACTCACCGGCTGTGACGACTGGCAATTGTAAACGCTCCAACAAACAAAACGCACAGCAAATCCAAATGCTAATAATTCGTAGGAATTTCAACATGCTGCTCATGTTTCGGGTTCACTTAACTTTGGTGAAAGATAGGATTGTATGCCGTAGCGTTGAATTAAGAACAAAAAACGTTTGCGTACTTTTTGTATTTTGTTTTTAGTATTGTTGCTTCTGTATTACGCATTGTTTATTGTTGCCAAATGTTGTTTGCACTTTTTTCTTATCTTTGGCGAGTGTTTGTCTGTAGATTTGTTTTTGTTGCTCTTAATTTTGTTGTTAATATATATTTATGTAAGTGCTATTTTTTATATTATTTGTTATTACACATGTATTTTGGTTTTACATACCAAGAATTATCATAGTATGTGTTTACGTAAATATATAGTGACATCTCATGAATTTTAGACAAAGTGTAATTATGTTAATGTTTTTCAATATAATAACATTGTTATTGTTTATGTTGATTGTTTTGCTTATACTAACACTTTTTTGGACTATTAAGGTAGAACAAACACACTTTCTTACATCTTCTTTATGTGTGTTTTAAACATTTGTTCTTTCTTTTATAATTTTTTGTTAAGTACCTTTATTTAATAAACGTACAAATTTTAGTTGGGCTTTATTATTTGTGCATTTGCCCTTTGTTTTTTAAACGGTTTTATTTAGCTTAACTCTGTGTAGCGTTGCCTGCGTATTTTTAATTGAAATTTAAGTAACTTCTTGTTAACTACAAGCTTAAAACTTGGAATAGAGTTCAAAACCCGATAACAATTCATGGATCGATTTATTTCAAATAGTCGTATTTTTGGTCCAATTTGGCTCATACTTGGAACACACACGACATACAGGAATAGAAAGTAAAGAAAAAAATCGCCGCCAGGTGGAAATATTTTGTCGTGGGCTTCCACTGTCCGTAGGTATACAATTATCTCGCTGATAGCAAAGGTCTTGAGATATAGGCCACATCGTGAACTCGGCTAACCCTAGGATGTGTTTATACATTGTGGATATTAAATGAAAGCTGTTGATGAGAGCTTTAAATAAGTAAAATAATTTTTATTTTGGTATTCTGTTTAGTTGCATAAACCTGGCAAAACGTATAAATATGCATGCGAAGCCGAAATAAAGACATGAATTGATAATACCTACATACGTACATATGTACATATGTCCGAGCTCAAACGCATAAACTCCATGTTGCTATTATCTGCAATTCTCGTTTGGTGGGCTTAAAGTGTTGCACATTTTTAGGACTGGGACTAGGAACGAGACTCGGAATGGAACTGCGAATGGAGCTGGGGATATGACTGGGAATAAAGGGTAGCGCAAAATAAAAAGAGCTATTGAGAAGAGAAAACTGAGAAGGAGAAAGAGACTGAGAAAGGATAGGATTAGACGAAAATAGAGAGATAGGAATAGATGAGGAAAAGACGGAAGGGAAGAAAGGGACACAAAATATGAGAAAGGCAGAAGGAGGAGTGAATAAAATGATAAAGTAAAGGGTGAAAGAAGAGGAGGGAAATTAAGAAGTAAAAACTTATTAAAACTTACGCAGATAGATCAAAGCTAGGACAGAACAAGGTCTACCGGGTCTGCTAGTTAGAAATAAATATGAAGCAGTAAACATACACAGAAGGTACAACATTATATAAAGAATAAATCAGTGGACTACTTTAATGTATGTTTGAATACTGAAAATGCAATCTTTATAGTTGTTGAGAGCTTGTTTAAATAAGTAAGTGAAGATTGGGCTAAAATAATAGTAATTGGCCCAACCAGCATACAAATAATAAAGTAGAAAATCACGTAGAATTCTCTGCGGCACATTAAACGATATCTTCGCTAGAAGAGACGAGCAGTCCAAAAATTTAGGTCGTTGAAAAACATAACCAACTGCGCCGTTCTCCTTATTCAGTGATTTCAGATCAAATAAACCCAAAAGAGGAATAAAATGGAAATGGGTTAGAAAAAAGGATTTAGCATAAAGCAAGTGGGATAAAGTTTCTTTGAAATCTTTCCGTACTGGCCGAGTGACTGCTGTATATGTGGTTCCAAATATTCGAAGCATATTCTAGCTTAGAGCGCAAGGTTTTTCTAGGCCGTTGGAAGCACATAACATACAAAATTGGTGATTGTGAAAACAAAGACAACGCCTATATCAACATATTCTTTAAATGACGCGAACTGGCTGTCTAAAATAGCATACGATGAAAGACATACTAAAGCATTTATTAACATTTAGGAACAAATTATCCGCGCGACACCAATCAACCAAAAGGCAATAATCTGATGCGGCATTAATTCTGCGGAAAAGTTTGAGATCGTCAGCATATAGCAAAAACTGGAAATTTTGAAGCAAGAACCTATGTCAATTATGAAAAGCACAAAGAAGAGGGGGGGGGGGGGGGGGGAGCGGGCAAAGAACATTGACATGGGGTACTCTAGATGTTGCAACAAATGGGCGGGACTTAACCCATACACTCAAGTTTATGTAAGAGGATCGGGTAAGGTACTTTTTTGATGACCTCTGAAAAGTCTGTGTGTATTATATCAACTTGAGATCTATTGTCGCATGCAGAGATACAGAAATCCGCGAAAGATACTAATTTAGTGACAAAAGAGCGTCCAGCAACAATATCTTGTTGATACGAACATAAAAAAAGAATGTTTGATGAACTGCTCTTTTCGTGTCCGCTGCTTTATGTAGTCCCCTTGTTATTTACAAAACTTTATTAAAGGAATGAGTTTTCAAAGTACTCGAAGGTCTTTCTGTATTTAAACAAAACGAATACAACTCCTCTCATGACACTCTCCTAAGATAAATGAGTAGATAAAATCTGAGAAAATTTTAAATTTTTTGAGCACTTTTGCACTACTCCCCATAAATTAATAAATATAAGCTTGATTTTTATGCAAATATTTGTATTCTACAGCTTATGAAATTTATTTATCGAAACGAAATTGTATGTTGTTTGTGTGCTTGTTGTAAGTTTTACCCTGCAAGTTTACATATAGAAATGCATATACACTCTAAAGCCTTTCCCTTAAGTAATCTCTGTAGCAGGAAGAGTTCTATAAAGGGAACAATTTGGAAACAGATTCAACATCATACATTAAGACCAAAACAAGTCAGTTAAATCAATTCAAATTCAGAGGATAAGTCCAGGTAATCTGAAATATTGCATTGATCTCCAAATTTGTTTTTTGATATAAAATGTGCCAAAACGGGAGTGAAAAAGCGGATGAGCTAGCCAAAAAGGACGCATCCCCGAAGCTTGCTCCAAAGACGGCCCAATTAGATGCACCAATTGGGAGAGATTAGGAAAAGGTGCGAGTTGCACGTTATCGACCAAACGGGAAGGGCGTGGACCCAAGCGCGGGGCTGTTAAGTGTCGGAGATCATATGCGGGTCTTACAACCTTAGATTAATAAAGATACTCCTTACGTTAGAATATAGGCTTTTGATTTATGACACGTATTTTTACTGGTAGCTGCCTTCTCACACCATATACAAAATTATGATGGCGATTTACTACTGTAGATATTATGGCTGAGCTTTTCTTCTAATTTGCTTCGTGCCCTCTTTTAATTTTCCCTAAAATTGGTGGAACGAAATCCATATATTCTATGCTGATTCCGAACGGCATCTCAAAGGCAGATTAACTTTCACTCAGAAGGCTCTTCATGGCAGAAATACATTCAGAGTACTAAGGTACTAGCCCGACCATCTCGGGAACGATTTTGTATGACCACATAAAACCGTCTAGGCCATACCATTTATTTTATAACATAGGTCCTGATTTTTGTTATGGTTTTTGAATTTGGTCGTTACACCAAACTTCTGTTAATACTATGGACTCATTCAGTCTATGTGGCGCCCTCATAGGCCGGCCAGTTCAACCTTATTCTATTTGTTGGAAAACGTTCCAGCTAAAACAAAAGAGCTGCTTCAAAATGCGAATGCAGGTATTTATGAAGATGCTCGAAACTATCGCAAGAGGGGATAAATTCGTATTTGAAACAACATGTTAAACTTCATCGGTTTCGGAACCAACAAAATTATATCAACAAAAGTACTAGATCTAAAATGTATATATTAAAACTAGTATGGAGCAATCAAAATACCAATCAACGGAATATATCCATACTAACTTTTTTTAGCTATTTGGGAATTATCATATATAGCACGAAACTACAGTAAAAGTAATGTAGCGGGGACAATTTCCACCGCGTGGGACATCGCCATATTAAATTCTCCAGTTAAAAAGAGGTAGAGAACTAGTTTTGATTCAAAATGCACTAGAAGAGCAGAAGTTTTGAGCTGGAAATTTTCTCTACTGGGTAGTTGTAACTATACTTTGCTTGTGTGTTTGTTATGAACATAGTAAAAGTTTCTACACTTTTTAGGACATTGTGTCGGCGGCAATTGTTTGCAAGTACGATGGATACAGAGGAACGTCGAAAGAAATGCTGCGGTAGAGTAGTGGGAGAAGCTGAAAGAAATACTTCAAGCAAACAGCAAGGAAGAGAATAAAATGAAGTTGTATAAAGAAGAAACTGTGCAGAATTCGTTGCAATTTCCTACACAATTTTGGCATACAGTGGTGCACAGTACAATAGCAATATTTAGTAAAACAAATTTGGAACGGTTTAGATTTCTCGAGAAGAAAAAGAGAGCTAACGAACTCGATACCCAAATGGCAGACGAGAAACGTCTTAAAAAATGAGAATGAAAAAAAGTGTGAAAATCTTATGCAAACTGTTATATACATATCAATGGAAGTTATAAGTATAGCTATATTAGGGTGGCCTCCTTTCAAACGTTTATACCAAGAACAAAAACATAGCACATACAATTGGGTCGCGATTGGAGACGATTACGTATGTAAACCAGGGTCAAAATAAAGATTTATCTATGAAGACTTAAAAAATTAAAACTAAATTTTTATTTTATAATTTCCAAAATGGCTAGATATAACAGTAGGCCACCGTGGTGTGATGGTAGCGTGCTCCGCCTATCACACCGTATGCCCTGGGTTCAACTCCCGGGCAAAGCAACATCAAAATTTTAGAAATAAGATTTTTCAATTAGAAGAAAATTTTTCTAAGCGGGGTCGCCCCTCGGCAGTGTCTAGCAATCGCTCCGATTGTATTTCTGCCATGAAAAAGCTCTCAGTGAAAACTCATCTGCCTTGCAGATGCCGTTCGGAGTCGACATAAAACATGTAGGTCCCGTCCGGCCGATTTGTAGGGAAAAATCAAGAGGAGCACGACACAAATTGGAAGAGAAGCTCGGCCTTAAATCTCTTCGGAGGTTATCGCGCCTTAAATTTATTTATTTAATATTTAATATAAATATTGGACCCGATTGGTGCTGGTGAAGAGGTGCCTCATCTTGGGTAAAATAAATATTTGAATTTATTCAGTCTTCAAAACGTAAACTTGAAGACATGTGCAGCACATGAACTAATCGGGCCCAAAATTAATATGTAATATTTCTGACCTGGGTTCTACCGTATGACAATATGAGACCGGAAAAACTTTTATTTAATTACTAGGAACCACTCTAATATAAAGGAAAATTCTAAGTCATAATGTATGGGCGAAATTACAACCAAGGGTTCAAAGCACGGGAAAACAACATCGCAATCATGAGACAAAATTTGTTCCAACTACAAAAACATTTTCTTAGCGGGAAACCCCTCCGAAGTGGTTAGACAAAGAGTCCGATTGTAGTTTTGCCTTGAGCGGCAAAAACTTATCTGCTTGCCGATGCCGTTCAAAACCAGGATAAGATACGTAGGATTCATCCCGCTTATTTTTAGGAAATAATATAAAGGAGCACGACGTAAATTAAAATCGATGGAATGTGGGGAGAAGACCGAAAAAGGGCGGAAGTGGGAAGATTAAAAAGGAAAGTAAAATTTACAGGAAAAAGGAGAAAATATAGAGAGAGGAAGTAGAAAAAAAATGTTAGGGTCAGCGAATACCGAAAAAACGGTGAAGAACGATGCTGAGAGGGAGAAAAAGTCAGGAGATAATGAAGTAAAAAGGAAGGGACACAATGACATTGAGAACAAAAGTAAGGCTACAAGAAAAAGGAGAGCCAAATGAAGAAAAATCGGCAGAGAAAATAAAAGGCAATAGCTCAGCTTACTTTGGATCTATTTTTATATAAGAAGTAACTTCAGCAAGCTGATTAAGGGTCTGCATGAATGTATGTGCGTCACTAATAAATTCTTTACCAAATTTAAAAAAAAAAAATGGATAGTCGCAGCAGCGATTATCAATTTTTATACATTTCATGAACATGAAATGGTATATTAACTTTGGTCCGCTGTTTGTAACGTTGAGAAATATAGAAGATAGGCTCACCATTAAGTATACCGAATTGATCAGGGCGACGAACTGAGTTGATATAGCCATATCCGTCTGTCCGTCTGTCTGTCCGTCCATCTGTCTGTTTGAACGCAAACTAGTCTCTCAAATTTTGAGAGATCTCTATGAAATTTGGCACAAGGATGTATTTTTGTATTATATTAGAAATTTTTCGGATCCGGTAGGATCGGACCACTATAACATATATCTCCCATACAATCGATCGTTCAGATAAGACGATTTTGGCCATTCCTGCCGCAATTTAGAAAGTATAAACGCGAAACTCGGTGATATATATTTCAATATATCATAGAATATTTTCTGAAAAAATCACTTTGATCGGAGCTATATATAATATATATCCCATACAACCGATCCTTCAGATATAATGATTTTTAGGAATTTCTCCCGTAATTTTCAATATAAAAACGTTAAACTTGGTGATATTTATTCTAATATATTGTAACGATTTCACTGCAATTCCCCTTATCTGCAATCTTCTGCCAACGTTCGTATCGCTAAACTGTTGAATAAATAACTCCAATATTGAATAATGGAAAAATGGCCTTTATTAAAGTACTTCACAATAACACTTATACTTTGCAACGAATAGCTTGCTTAATAACCAAACTGATTGATAGCTCAAATGAAACTGACTTCTCGCCTCCACTGTTGTAGCCCTTTTATACTGTCCGACCTCCTCGTTGCATATTTCTAGGCTTTTCTAATTCCAGAACTTACTAGTTAGTTATAAATTTCTCAGCTACAACTACAGATGTATAACTTTTATAGCTTCTCTCATACCCCTTGCGATTGTATGTGTGAGGGACACTTCCACAATCACAATTGCGTACCTTTAGGAGCATTTCAGATAAGATATCTGCATGTGCTTGTGCGTTGCTTTTTCGCCGCGTGCACGCATATGTGTAGACATAATGATTGAATTATTGATGGGAATTCACGTCACTGTTTAGCGTCGGCCTAGAGATGGCAGGACCCCTTAGCAGCGCCAACATTCGTAACAATATCATAGAAGATTTCTTGAAAAAATCACTTCGATCGGAGCTATATAAAATATATATCCCATACAACCGATCGTTCAGATAGAAAGATTTTTAGCAATTTCTCCCTTAATTTCCAATATAAAAACGATAAAATTGGTTGTAATTATTCTAATATATCATAGAAGATTTCCTGAAAAAATCACTTTGATCGGAGCTATATGTATATTGTATATATTTTTGCCATTTTTTATTTTATATTTATCTTAAAAATCGTTTAGTTATGTACATCTGTTCACTATATATTTCTTATCTTATACATCCGATTATTTGGAGATTACGAACGGGATAAGATTATTGTTCAGCCCCATTCATGAAAGGTACAGTCCCGCCCTTACTTGTTTATTATTATATTTTTTTTTTTTTTTGTTAAGTTTTTAATATCTTTTATTTTGCACAACACTGTATTTATAGCATTTTAAAAATACATATACTCTCTTGCATACTTTTACAAAGAAGTTTGCAATGAGTTATGAGTTGAGTTTCAACTGCCCAAATTTCCAATTGATCAATGTGAATATGCATGCGAAATACAAAAACTACCTACACACACACATACGTATCCTCACAATGTAATTATTACACATACATACCCAAATTGTACTATTCAAAAATTGAGATTCTAACTTTTCTTTTGTGTTACTGATGGATGTATAACGGTAGCAATTTTTTCAACTTTGCTGCTACTTTCGTGAATGTTTCCGCCAGTGCACATATACACATATACATGTACTCGAATATGTTTGTATGTAGATATACATATATACGAACATAGTTGCTACAACTTTGCATTTGAATTTGATGCACTGCCATGAGCTGCAGTGGCCATCTTCAGCTGCGGCTTCATTCAATATTCGTGTACCAAAATCTGAACGAGGGAAGCTTGCTAACTTACGAACTTTATAGCTTAGAAACACATGCATACATACACACATCTTCATATAGTCCTTGCTCGCTGTGATTGTGTGGTCATGCGGCTTTTATATGAGTTCAAAGTTCATTATTTGACATTTGTCGTCATAAATCTGAGATTTTTCTTCATATACAACTTTCGTTCAAGTCCGCCCTTTTTCGTCTATAGCATTTTAAATTTCTGCTCTGACACTGTAGTTTGTTTTCACTGCCGTTTCTAGATCATTTATCCTTAAGGGATATTTTGAGGAAAGTTTGCATTTGAATTGGCAATTTAGTGCAAGAAAAGTGAATAAATCTTTTGGGGCTTCTTCAACAAATTTTAATTTCACTAAATTTTTAATTAACTCCTGCCACTCTAATTTCTTCGTTGTTTTGCTAATCTACTGATCCTTTGAAACATTATCCACATCTTAATTAATTCCAGTTCAGCTGCTTTGAGGGCGCAGTGAAAAGCTGATGAATTAATTTAAGTTTTTTTGCAAGTCTGTAAGTGTGTAAATGCATGCGTGTGTGACTTTTTACACTTGGACAAGTAAACAAGAGGAGATGTTAATATGCAAGCCCAGGTCAACAGCTTTCACCTAGGCGAAGGGTATAGCCAATATACCAAAGTGTGTTAAAAGTGCTTCATAAGAAACCTAATTTAATGTTATTTGAAGAGAGGAAGTTTTCATTGAGCTAGCCTACTTTATTTTTCTAAGACTTTAATTTTTGTAGTGTGGTAGTAGAGTTCTCACCTACCACACCATAGGACCTAGGTTCGTGTCCAGGAAAAACACAATCAAAATACTTTAGAAAAAGTATTTGTAAACGAGATCTGCCCTCGCCAGTGAGTTGAAAAATATTCCAAGTGCATTGCAGCTGCCGGTCGGGGTCGGCATAAGAAATGGAGGTCACAATTAAGAGTTGTGATTACAAACTTTTCTATCGGATTATATGGATCGAAGTCTACGACAATGAACCTCATCCCTTGACCACATCCAAACTTATCCAAGTCGGCATAGCTCACCGCAGTTTCAAATATTGCAAAGAGAGGAGTGAGTAAAAAGCCACTCTACAATCATCAGTTGTTATCCACAAACGATTGGATGCTTATTTAAAATTTAGTCAAATATATTACCCAACCATTTACTCAAGAGATATAACGCAAAAGTATCTTTGAATGCTTTGGTTAGAATAGGTAAAGAGACCTCTTTACCCTTTGGTGCGACAAAGGGAACATTTTATTTTAATTATTGTTCAATGAAGAAGACCGCATTACTCCAAAAAGTATACCGTATGGTTCACTTCCAAAGGCGAATGCTTTATTGTGGTTGCTTTCGTTATAAAAATGCTCCACGAAGGGTTTGAGGGATGTTATCGATGTTCACTGTCCTTTGTCGAATGCAGATCCTCTATGTTCTGGTAACAAGCACCATTAAGTTATAAGCCCAACCATCTCGAGAACGATTTGATATGACCACATTGAATCTTCCCGGCTATCCCGCTCACCACCCCCTACTTTCATGAGAAATTTGGTGTCGTCAGAGTCTCGGTTGCTAAAGAAACAGGATTCGCCATGGGTAGGTTAGGTTGACAATTGGACAGCAGAAGTTATAAATTGCGCTACATAGCCCTTTGAATCATTTGGGTATTTAAGTTGCAGGGTATATTCTAAGACCCATAATCTGCTGCAGGAAATGATTCATTGCCATTTTTAGTGGTGAAGAAATATCACAGCTTCGTTATGTATGCTTTTTTGTCAACCTACTCAAAGTAAGAAAAAAACCAACAATGCGAGACGAAATCACAACCACCGCAAATATACTACTAGAGCTCCGATCCCAAGCACAGAGGTTAAGAGCTGTATACAAGAATCACGCTCACAACTAGCTTTCCCTGCTCGCAGCGGTATAGTTTTTATTGACCGTGATAAGGTCGCACAAGTGCTACCCGCACCAATTACCGCGAAATCAGCCTGAATAATATCGCGTATCTAGCATAGGGTGCAAAAAAAAAAACCGATTAAACCTTATCAGTTTGGCCCTAAGTTAGGAGGAGTGACCCTACCGGAGAAACCTTGCACAAAATATCTAGGAATAATCCTAGACAGTAAGCTGTCATGGAAGCTCAACGTGGAGGAGGGGGTGAATAAGGCTTCAACGGCACCTTAAGCATATAAAAGAATGCTGGGGTGTACGTGGGGCTTATCGCCCTCTCTTTCTCATTGGGTTTTTACAGCGATTGTAAGCCCTATTCTATACTACGGAGTTCTTGTTTGATGGAAAGCCACACAAAAAGTAACCTACCTCAAAAAATTAGAGGGGGTATGCAGACTATCAATGCTTAGTATTACGGGAGCCCTGGAAACAACCCCGACCGCTGCACTGTATGCCATTCTGCACACTCCACCTGTAGACCTGGTAGCAAAGAACATAGCGTTAACAACTGCCACCAGGCTCGGTGCCTCGAGGCATCTTGAGCGCCGACCATATGGCCATAGTAGTATAGCGTCATCAATCACAAGACTAGCAGACTACCTGATTCCCTATCTGCGCTTCGAGGGCGATCATAAGGCCAGAGTAGAGGTGGACGGTTGGCGCAAAGTGCTTAAATTGCGGACGAGGCGATACATGTGTACACAGATGATTCAAAAATAATGAAAATTTAGGGTCTGCGGTATACTGTGCTGATCCGGAAATAAACCGATCCTACAGGCTGCCGGATTACCGTAGCGTTTTCCAAGCGGAAATAGTAGCCGTAACAAAAGCAGCAGACACGCTGGAAGAAAATAGCCCAAGCTGCAATCGTGTTAACTTTTATACTGGCAGTCAGGCAGCAATAATCTCACATAGCACAGCACCTAAATCCACTTTAGAGTGTAAGCAGTCCCTGGAGAGAAACGGTACAGGGAGAAGCATACATCTATACTGGGTCCCAGGGCATATGGGAATAGATGAGAAAGAAAAATCGGATGAACTAGCTTAAAAGGGCGCATCACTTGAAGCTTTCTCTGCAGACGTCCCAATTAGACTGGGCGAGATTAAGCGTAGGCGAGAGGTGCACATGATCGACCAAGCAGGAAAGGCGTGGGTTCAAGCGCGGGACTGTTAGATGTCGAAGATTATGTGTAGGTCTTACAACCTTAGACTAACAAAGTTGCTTCTATCATTAGAAAGAGAGGACTGTAGACTCATGACGGGTATTCTACGGCAGTGTCCAGCCTTTTGGCGTTCTATGCCTTTGGCTTGGTCAGTGATAGCAAATGTAGGAAGTGCGGGTCGGAGGAGGAAACAATCGAGCACGTTCTGTGCTCGTACCCTGCGCTTGCCAGGCTAAGACTCCAGGTATTAGGAGTGATACAGCTGTCAGATCTAGAAGCAGCAAGTGGCTTAATCCTAGGAAGCTTCTAGTATTTGCCAAGAGGATGGAGTTATTTTATAAAATAGGTCCTGGTTTTTGGTAGAGGTTTTCAGTTTGGTCGTTAAAACAAACTTCTGGTAATACTAGGGACTTATTCAGTCTAAATGAGGTCCTCATGGACCGGCCAGTTCAACCTCATCTAACCTTGTCAATTTGGCTTCAGACTACTGTCAACCAGATCTACACGGTGCGCTCTATCGTGGCGAAGACTTCCTACAAGTGAGTCGATACTTACAATTTTTTGCCGAAAGCAGCCTTTGGCAGGGCTAAAAAAATTATATGTATGCTGTTTTGTCTGAATTGAAGTAGCCTGTAAAGTTAATAAAGGTCTTCCAAACGACGTTGAGCAACACCACAAGCTCCGTAAGGTTTGGGAAAGAGCTGTGCAAGCCATTCGAAACCAATCAAGACTTTAGAAAAGTAGACTCGTTTTCGTGCGCTTTCTTTAACATATTGCTGGAGAAGATAGCTGAGCTAAACCATGACAATCTGTTAAAAGAGCATACAGTTACTGGCGTATGCTGATGATGTTGATGTTATTGGCACTGTCAGTTCTGTCTTCTCGGAATTAGATAAGGAAACAAAAAAAGTTGGTCTTACCATAAATGGTGACAAAGCAAAGTACTTGCTGTCATCCAAGAAAGAGTCTGCACCTTGCCTGTCACGTCATTGCTAACGGACAAAAATTTGAGACTGTGAAGGATTTCTTCACTTTTGGGCCAGCGCTAACAACAAAAGAAATGCAAGCTTAGAATTACACTTGCCAATAAATGCTACCTTATACTAAGTTGGACTAAGTAGGCAATTCAAATGTAAATGCCTCTCTCGACGAACAAAAATCATTCTCTACAAATCCTTCACCATATCCCAAGGCATGACTCGGATCACGGACGGTATCGAGAGAAGATGAGATGACTCTTGGGATCCTCTAGAGAAAAACTCTCCAAAAAGATGTATGGTCCTAAACTAGATTTTGGTAGCAAATTACGAAGCTGTGTGAGCTTTACGCAGATACGACGATTGTGCAGCGAATATAAATCAAAAGTCTTCGCTGGATAGGTCATGCTATGCGAATAAACGAAAACGGCACAACAAAGAAAGTATTTCAGCCGATACAGCAATTTGGAAGCAGACGAGAGGGAAGACATCAACTGAGTTGGGAGAGGCCGGTGGAGTAGGACTTGACCTCCCTTGGTGCCCTCAATTGACGTCAGTTTTCGTGAAACAGGTAAAGCTGGCAAGACCTGTTTCCAAACGTCCAAGGTCGCTTAGGCGGTTAAACGTCAAATAATGATGAACGATGATGCTGATGTTAAATTGCAGCTAAAAAGATTGCTCGTTCAAAAAAGAATGCTTTTTATTCCCAAAAAAGAAAAACCAAAATTTAAAATCATCAAAACATAGACATAAATCGCGAACTAATATTTTTTTCTTTCCCATGATTTAATTGTTCCTGTTTTGCTTCCTCTTCAAGTATTGTGACAACTATGTACTTTTGACTAGCAGCTTTTATACTTTGTTCCAGAAAAACACGTCAGGCATGTCTTTTCACTTATACAGCGCGTATTCCAAACGTTCGTCCTTTCTTTTACCCACCACCACTACACTACACCCATTGTCCATTTGTACGTGATTTTTGATTACTTTTCTTCCACTTAAGCTCAATAGGCTGCTTTAGTTTGCTTTCAGCGTTTCCTGTACATAAAACTTTGCGATGCTTTAGTTACTATCGTCATTCAACTTCTGTACCCAAATATTAGCGCGTGTTGTCACTTAGTTTTTGTTTGTGTCGATTGCACACTTTTCTGAACGACGACTTTAATGGATTTTTGCCATCATCATTACCATCATCCTTCGCAGCTGGTTAAAATTGGCACTTAACGGCCTATTGACCAAACAACATTTTTTGATATCATTGTTTTAATGGAAACTGTTGTTGTACAAATGTGTACAAGCATTCCAATTATTCTGCATTACTTGAAAAGTTTAATATTTTTTCTTAAAGAAATTGAGATTACAGGTGTACGCTTTAGACAGGCGACTAATATTTTTTTGCTCAATTTGAAAAGTAAAATAATGAACAGCAAATGATGAAAACGAAGAAATGTGATACTGCCTATCACATTTTCTCGTTTTCATCATTTGCTGTTCATTAGATACTGCCTATCACATTTTCTCGTTTTCATCATTTGCTGTTCATTATTTTACTTTTCAAATTGAGCAAAAAAATATTAGTCGCCTGTCTAAAGGGTACACCTGTAATCTCATTCCACTGTAATTAGATTAAGTAGTTTTATTGCCTTTCATGTACACATCGTTATAATAGGTTGGTTGGGTGGCAGGTGTTTAGTTTGAAATAGCTTACTTGGAAACTTTTATGTTGGTCCGCTAATTTACCACATACTCTAACGTCGAAGCTGGTTCGGGATACTAAGCGAACCGCTGAGTGGCAACACAAAAGCTTCGAAATGGAGAGCCTAATTCAACCCAAACTATGTATTTATGAATAGTCGTCCTCGTAAATTTCGGACGGTTGAGCATTACCTCGCTTCACAAGATGTACGCGCCAAATGTCGACCATATTGACAATCCACATCGATGGCTCCACGCTACCAAAATATTGGGTGTGACGTTTGATCAGGTTCACATTTTGGAGAGTTGCAGCTGTAATTGTACCGAAAATCCAGAGCCGTAATAAAATCCTCAAATCTCTTGCCGGCAGCACTTGGGGTAAAGATAAATAAACGCCCATCACCACCTACAAAACAATTGGCCGGCCGATGGTATGCTACTCGTCCCCGATATGGTCGCTAAGCCTAACGGTTACAAACTGGAAGTAAATACTTTCCTGCCAAAGCACTGCTCTCAGAATCACTACGTATTGCCTTCTTATGTCCCCAGAACACCATCTACAAAATGAGGCGAGAGTGCTCCCCGAAGGGTTTGAGGGATGTTATCGATGTTCATTGTCCTTTGCCGGATGTAGGTTCTTTATGTTCTGGTAACAATCACCATTAGGTCATAAGTCCGACCATCTCGAAAACGATTTAATATAACCACATTGAATCTTCCAAGCTATCCCGTTCCCGACCCCCTACTTTAATGAGAAATTTTGCGCCGTCAGAGCCTCGGTTGCTAAAGAAACAGGATTCGTCACGGGTAGGTGAGGTTGACAATTGGACAGCAGAAGTTATAAATTGCGCTACATAGCCCCTTGAATCATTTGGGTATTTAAGTCGCAGAGTATATTCAAAGCCCCATAATCTGGTGGAGGGAATGATTCATTGCCATTTTCAGCGGTGAAGAAACAGCACAGCTTCGTTAAGTATGCTTTCTTGTCAACCTACTCAAAGTTAAGGTTTCTCACACGTAAGAAAAAAACCAATAATGCGAGATAAAACTACAGCCTCTGCAAATATACCCCTAGAGGGCCGATCCCAGGGCCAGAGGTTAAGAGTTCTATACAAGAAACATGCTCACAACTAGTTTTCCCTGCTCACCGCGGTACAGTTTTTATTGGCCGTGATAAGGTCGCACAAGTGCTACCTGCACCAACTACCGCGAATTCAGCTTGAATAATATCGCGTATCTAGCATAGGGTGCGAAAGATAGAAGCCAATAGTCAAAAAACTGATTAAACCTTATCAGTTTGGCTTCAGACTGCTATCAACCAGATCTACACGGTGCGCTCTATCCTGGCGAAGACTTCAGATAAGAAAGTCGATACTCACAATTTTTTGCCGACTTCAAAGCAGCCTTTGGCAGGGCTAAAAAAATTGTATGTGTGCTGCTATGTCTGAATTAAAGTAGCCTGCAAAATTAATAAAGGTCTCCCGAACGACGTTGAGTAACATCACAAGCTTCGTTTGGTTTGGGAAGGAGCTCTGCAAGCCATTCGAAACCAAACAAGGCTTTCGAAAAGAAGACTCCCTTTCGTGCGCTTTTTTTAACATATTGCTGTAGAAGATAGTTCTAGCAGCTGAGCTAGACCATGATAATCTATTATAAGAGCATACAGTTACTGGCGTGTGAGTTCTGTCTTCTCGTAATTAGATAAGGAAACAAAAAAGTTCATCTGGCCGTAAATGGTGACAAAGCGAATTACTTGCTGTCATCCAAGAAAGAGTCTGCTGCACCTTGCCAGTCACGTCATTGCTGACGGATATGAATTCGAGACTGTGAAGGATTTCGTCTATTTGGGGCCAGCGCTAACACTAAAAGCAATGCAAGCTTAGAATTACTCTTGCCAATAAGTGCTATCTTAGACTACGTAGGCAATTGAAAAGTAAAGGCCTCTCTCGACGAACAAAAATCATTATCTACAAGTCCTTCACCATACCTATCCTAAAGCATGACTCGGAATCACGGACCGTGTCGAGGGAAGATGAGATAACTTTTGGGGTCCTCTAGAGAAAAACTCTCCGGAAGATGTATTGTCCTAAACGTGATGTCGGTACCAAATTTCGAAGCTGTATGAGCTTTACGCAGATATGACGATTGTGCAGCGAATATAAATCCAAAGACTTCGATGGCTAGGTCATGTTATGCGAATAAACGGAAACGACACAACAAAGAAAGTAGTAGTAGTAGTAGTAATTTGTTTAATTAAACAGAATCTTTTTTTACAAAGTTGATTAGAATATACAATTTTTTATAACTAAACTTTGGCGTAGTGCCGTCAGTTTATGAGTACTTGTAGTAAGTTTTTCTTTACATTACACTCGTCAACAACATTTTTGTTCATGGGTCGTGCGTATATTTTTTTTATTGCTTTTGCACCCAGAAATAAGAATATGAACATAAAAAAGATTTTGATTTGGTTTTGTACGAAAAAAATGAGAAAAACGAAAAACATGAAAATTCATCAAAATTTGACATAGATTTGATTTATTCTAGTATAGTAAAAATCAATTTAAGATTTATTCTTATAAATTTAGTTTTAGAATACAGTTTAAATGTTAAAAAATGCTTTTTCCTGCTTTTCACGCCATATTCGGTAACATTTTCTCTTATTAACGTCCAAATATAGTCCCCCATCATGCTTTCCGTATACTGGCCTTGGTAGCGTTTCTCAAACTCCATTATATCTTGACGAAATCGCTCCCCGTGTTCTTCTGAATAAGCTCCCATATTATCTTTGAATTTATCCAGATGTGAATGTAACATGTGCATATTTAGCGACATTCTACATCCGATGGCGGAAAAATTCGTAATCGTGCCAGTTATCAGCTCTTCATAATTTTCATCCCTATGATTTCCAAGAAAGCCAAGGACTACTGCCTTAAAACTGTTCCACGCTAGTTTCTCCTCATTGCTAATTAGGTCAGAGAAAATATCGCAGTTCATAATTTTTTTTATTTGAGGGCCAACAAATACTCCAGCTTTAATTTTCGCCTCTGACAGCTTTGGAAAAAAGTCTGCAAATATTTGAAAGCTTTAGACTCAATATTAAGAGCCTTCACAAATTGTTTAATAAGGCCCAATTTAATATGCAATGGCGGCATAAATATATATTTAGGATCGCCAATTGCTTCATGTTTAATATTAAATATTCCCACTCCATACTCAGTACGTTCAGGCCAATATTTTTGGCGATAGTGGGGGCATCATTTCTGCTATCCCATAGGCAAAGACAACAGGAGTGTTTGGTATATCCACCTTGCATTCCAGTAAAAAAACAAACCACCTTGAAGTCTCCAATAACTTCCCACTTGTATTCTGTATATTTGATTGCAGTTAATAGCATTTTAATACTGTCATAATTTTTTTTGAGATGTATGGAATGTGCCAGTGGAATAGATGGCAATTTGTTCCCATTGTGTAGTAGAACTGCTTTTAAACTTTTTGTTGAGCAGTCGATAAAGAGGCGCCATTCATTTGTATTACAAGGAATACCAATTGCTTCAAATCAACCTTTCACGTCATAGCAAAAACAGAGTCCATCTTCCTTACTGTAGAAACAAGAACATGTTTCATGACGATTTTTTTGCCGAGATATTCGAACTTCAGAAGTAAGTAAATTTCGTTGTTTAAGCCGCGATGCTAATAACTCTGCTTTGTCTTTTGATAGATTTAAGTCTCTTATTAAGTCATTGAGATCTTCAGAGTTGATGAGATGTGGTATTCCTGGTTCAAATTGAGGAACAAATTCGGAATGTACGGATGCAGATGAACTCGGTGTTTGAAAGCTGCCTTGAGGGAATAGTTGCTTTTCCAACACAGGTGGATCAGGTACAGGATTTTGTTCCGAATGTGGTACTGGAGCAGATGTCGATGGTAGTTCCGGATATATTGTTTTCCTTAAACGTTTCCCTTTCAGTGGTTTTACTACACAAAAATAGCAATCAGTGTCATGATTACTCGGTTCCATCCAAATCCTCGGCACTGCGAATTTCATGGCTCTTTTCTCACCCTGGTACCAAACTATAATAAAACGTAAAGCATTTCATAATAATTTCAGTTACTATGCAAATATATATATGTAGATATATGTATATATATATATGAAACAGTTAGTACAATAAAAAAGAGAAAATAAACTTGCGCTCCAGAATGCTTCTGCAAGAGTTACATAAAGCATGTGGAGCCCATTTTTTGTCCTGGTTTTTAACAGGTAGACCGAAGTAAAACTAAATATTTTTGATTGGTAATTTCATTTTTTTTTATAGAATTGAACATAGAATCCGAATATATAGGGCAAAACCCATGTACAAAAAAAATTTATATATAAAAAATATTTCTCAAATATTAGTTTCAGCATTCCTCTTTTAAAATTTGCTACCTATATTTTAACTCTGATTTAACGTACTGATTCAATGTGATCCAGTTTTTACCATTTAGGTATTCATTAATCTCTTGGTTTGTTAATACAATTTGTATACTCAGTTGAGCAGAGCTCACAGAGTATATTAAGTTTGATTGGATAACGGTTGGTTGTACATATATAAAGGAATCGAGATAGATATAGACTTCCATATATCAAAATAATCAGGATCGAAAAAAAATTTCATTGAGCCATGTCCGTCCGTCCGTCCGTTAACACGATAACTTGGGTAAATTTTGAGGTATCTTGATGAAATTTGGTATGTAGGTTCCCGGGCACTCATCTCAGATCGCTATTTAAAATGAACGGTATCGGACTATAACCTCGCCCACTTTTTCGATATCGAAAATTTCGAAAAATATAAAAAGTGCGATAATTCATTACCAAAGACAGAAAAAGCGACACAACTTGGTAGATGAGTTGAATTTATGACGCAGAATAGAAAATTAGTAAAATTTTGGACAATGGGTGTGGCACCCCCACTTTTAAAAGAAGGTAATTTAAAATTTTGCAAGCTGTAATTTGTCATTCGTTGAAGATATCATGATGAAATTTGGCAGGGACGTTACTCCTATTACTATATGTACGCCTAATAAAAATTAGCAAAATCGGAGAAGGACCACGCCCACTTTAAAAAAAATTTTTTTTAAAGTAAAATTTTAACAAAAAATTTAATATCTTTACAGTATATAAGTAAATGATGTCAACATTCAACCCCAATAATGATATGGTGCAACAAAATACAAAAATAAAAGAAAATTTCAAAATGGGCGTGGCTCCGCCCTTTTTCATTTAATTTGTCTAGGATACTTTTAACGCCATAAGTCGAACAAAAATTAACCAATCCTTTTGAAATTTGGTAGGGGCATAGATTTTATGATGTTTTCTGTGAAAACGGTCGAAATCGGTTGATGCCACGCCCAGTTTTTATACACAGTCGTTCGTCTGTCCTTCCGCATGGCCGTTAACACGATAACTTGAGCAAAAATTTACATATCTTTAATGAACTTAGTTCACGTACTTACTTGAACTCACTCTAACTTGGTATGAAAAATGAACGAAATCCGACAATGACCACGCCCACTTTTTCGATATCGAAAATTACGAAAAATGAAAAAAATGCCATAATTCTATACCAAATACGAAAAAAGGGATGAAACATGGTGAGGTAATTGGATTAGTTTATTGACGCGAAATATAACTTTAGAAAAAAGTTTATAAAATGGTTGTGACACCTACCATATTAAGTAGAAGAAAATGAAAAAGGTCTGCAGGGCGAAATAAAAAACCCTTAAAATCTTGGCAGGTATTATATATATAAATAAATTAGCGGTATCCAACAGATGATGTTCTGGGTCACCCTGGTCCACATTTTGGTCGATATCTGGAAAACGCCTTCAAATATACAATTACCACCACTCCCTTTTAAAACTCTCATTAATACCTTTAATTTGATACCTATATCGTACAAACACATTCTAGAGTCACCCCTGGTCCACCTTTATGGCGATATTTCGAAACGGCGTCCACCTATAGAACTAAGGCCCACTCCCTTTTAAAATACTCATTAACACCTTTCGTTTGATGCCCATATTGTGCAAACAAATTCTAGGGTCACCCCTGGTCCATCTTTATGGCGATATCTCGAAACGGCGTCCACCTATGGAACTAAGGATTACTCCCTTTTAAAATACTCATTAACACATTTCTTTTGATACCCATATTGTACAAACAAATTCTAGGGTCACCCCTGGTCCACCTTTATGGCGATATCTCGAAACGGCGTCCACCTATGGAACTAAGGATTACTCGCTTTTAAAATACTCATTAACATCTTTTATTTGATACCCATATCGTACAAACGCATTCTAGAGTCACCCCTGGTCCACCTTTATAGCGATATCTCGAAAAGGCGACCACCTATACAACAACCACCAGTCCATTTTAAAACCCTCATTAATACCTTTAATTTGATACCCATATCGTACAAACAAATTCTAGGATCACCCCTGGTCCACCTTTCTGGCGATATCTCGAAACGGCGTCCACCTATGGAACTAAGGATTACTCCCTTTTAAAATACTCATTAATACCTTTCATTTGATACCCATATCGTACAAACGCATTCAAGAGTCACCCCTAGTCCACCTTTATGGCGATATCTCGAAAAGGCGACCACCTATACAACTACCACCAGTCCATTTTAAAACCCTCATTAATACCTTTAATTTGATACCCATATCGTACAAACAAATTCTAGGATCACCCCTGGTCCACCTTTCTGGCGATATCTCGAAACGGCGTCCACCTATGGAACTAAGGATTACTCCCTTTTAAAATACTCATTAACACCTTTCTGTTGATACCCATATTGTACAAACAAATTCTAGGGTCGCCCCTGTTCCACCTTTGTGGCGACATCTCGAAACGGCGTCCACCTATGGAACTAAGGATTACTCCCTTTTAAAATACTCATTAACACCTTTCATTTGATACCCATATTGTACAAACAAATTCTAGGGTCACCCCTGGTCCGCTTTTATGGCGATATCTTGAAACGGCGTCCACCTATGGAAGTAAGGATTACTCCCTTTTAAAATACTCATTAACACATTTCATTTGATACCCATATCGTACAAACGCATTCTAGGGTCAACCCTGATCCACCTTTATGGCTATATCCCTAAATGGCGTCCACCTATAGAACTATGGCCCACTTCCTCATAAAATACTCTTTAATGCCTTTCATTTGATACACATGTCATAAAAAACACATTCCAGGGTTTCCCTCGGTTCATTTTCCTACATGGTTATTTTCCCTTATGTAGTCACCATAGCTCTCAGCTGAGTATGTAATGTTCGGTCACACCCGAACTTAACCTTCCTTACTTGTTTTTTTTTAAGTAATATTCTGAAACTTATATTTAAGAAATATTTTATTATATAATGTTCAGAAAAACTTACTACAAGTACATATAAACTGACGGCACTATGGCAAAGTTTAGTTATAAAAAAGTTTTATATTGTAATCAACTTTGTAGAAAAAGATTCTATTTAAAAAAAAAAATTACTACTACTACTACTACAAAGAAACACTACGGACTCAATCAGTCTATGTGAGGTCCTCATGGACCGGCCAGTTCAACCTACTACTACAAAGAAAGTACTTCAGTCGATACAGCAGTTTGGAAGCAGAGGAGAGGGGAGACCTCAGCTGCGTTGGGAAAGGCAGGTGGAGTAAGACTTGACTTCCCTTGGCGTCCTCAATTGGCGTCAGTTTTCGCGGAACAGGTAAAACTGGCGTGACCTGTTACCAAACGTCCTAGGTCGCTTAGCCGGTTAAACGTCAAATAATGATGAAAGATGATACTGATGTAAAATTGCAGCTAAAAATATTGCTCGTACAAAAAATGTATATTGATTAGGCCGCGGCATTACATAACTTCTATCAATACAAAAGAATGCTTTCTATTCCTAAAAAAGAAAAACGAACATTTTAAATCATCAAAACATAGACATAAATCGCGAACTAGTATTTCTTTATTTCCCATGGTTTAATTGTTCGTTTTTTGCTTCCTCTTCAAGTTTTGTGACAATTATGTACTTTCGATTCGCAGCTTTTGTACTTTGTTCCAGAAAAAGACGTCAGGCATGTCTTTTCCCTTATTCAGCGCGTATTCCAAACGTTCGTTCTTTATTTTACCCACCACCACTACACTACACCCATTGTCCATTTCGTATGCTTTTGTACGTGATTTTCGATTACTGTTCTTCCACTTAAGCTCAATAGGCTGCTTTGTCGTTGTTTTAAATCATCCATTATCTCTTTCATCGTTTCCTTCTCGCAAAACTTTGCGATGCTTTAGTTACTATCGTCATTCAACTTCTCTATCCAAATACTGGCGCGTGTTGTCACTAAGCTTTTGTTTGTGTCGACTGCACACTTTTCGCTGAGCGACGACTTTAATGGATTTTTGCCATCATCATTACCATCACCTTTTGCAGCTGGTTAAAAGTGGTACTTAAGGGCCTATTGGCCACACAATATTTTTTGATATCATGGTTTTAATATTGTTGTACAAATGTGTACAACCATTCCAATTATTCTGCATTACTTAAAATTTTAATATTTTTTCTTAAAAAAATTGAGTAGCAGCATCACATTTCCTTGTTTCCTTGTTTCCTTTTCGAGATGCCACCATAAAGGTGGACCAGGAGTGACTCTAAAATACGTTTGTACAATATGGGTATCAAACGAAAGGTGATAATGAGTAATTTAAAAGGTTGTGGGCCTTAGTTCAATAGCTGAACGCCTTTTCGAGATATCGCCATAAAGGTGGGGCAGGGGTGACTCTATAATGTGTTTGTACGATATGGGTATCAAATTAAAGGTACTAATGAGAGTTTTAAAAGGAAGTGGTGGTAGTTGTATATGTGAAACGTTTTCGAGATATCGACCAAAATGTGGACCAGGGTGACCCAGAACATCATTTTTCGGATACCGCTAATACATTTATACATGTAATACCAAGAACAGTATTCCTGCCATGATTCCAAGGCTTTTTGACTTCGCCCTGCAGAACTTTTTCATTTTATTACTTAATATGGTAGGTGTCACAACCATTTTACAAAGTTTTTTTATAAAGTTATATTTTGCACCGTTAAACCCTTTTTCGTATTTGGTATAGAATTATGGCTTTTTTTTAATTTGTCGTAATTTTCGAAATCGAAAAACTGGGCGTCGTCATAGTCGGATTTCGGCCATTTTTCACACCAATACAAAGTGAGTTCAGATAAGAACGTGAACTGAGCTTAGTAAAAATATATCGATTTTTGCTCAAATTATCGTGTTAGCGGCCGAGCGGAAGGACAGACGGTCGACTGTGTATAAAAACTGGCTTCAACCGATTCCGCCCTTTTTCACAGAAAACAGTTATCGTCCTAGAATCTAAGCCCATACCAAATTTCACAAGGATTGGTAAATTTTTGTTCGACTTATGGCACTAAAAGTATCCTAGACAAATTAAATGAAAAAGGGCGGAGCCACGCCCATTTTGAAATTCTCTTTTATTTTTGTATTTTGCTGCACCATATCATTACTGGAGCGTGGTCATTCTCCGATTTTACTAATTTTTATTAAGCATACATATAGTAATAGGAGTAACGTTCCTGCCAAATTTCATCATGATATCTTCAGCGACTGCCAAATTAAAGCTTGCAAAACTTTTAAATTACCTTCTTTTAAAAGTGGGCGGTGCCGCGCCCATTGTACAAAATTTTAATAATTTTCTATTCTGCGTTATAAGTTCAACTCACCCACCAAGTTTCATCGCTTTATCCATCCTTGGTAATAAATTATCGCACTTTTTGTGTTCTTCGAAATTTTCGTTTTCGAAAAAGTGGGCGTAGTTATAGTCCGATTTCGTTCATTTAAAATAACAAACTGAGATGAGTGCCCAGGAACCTGCATACCAAATTTCATCAAGATATCTCAAAACTTACTCAAGTTATCGTTTTAACGGGCGGACGGACGGACGGACGGGCGGTCATGGCTCAATCAAAATTTTTTTCGATACTGATGATTTTGATATATGGAAATCTATATCTATCTCGATTCCTTTATACCTGTACAACCGACCGTTATCCAATCAAAGTTATTATACTCTATGAGCTCTGCTCAACTTAGTATAAAAATATTAGTCACGTGTCTAAAGGGTAGACCTGTAATCTCATTCCACTATATTTAGATTAAGTAGTTTTTTTGCCATTCTTGTACACATCGTTGTAATAGGTTGGGTTGGGAGGCAGGTGTTTAGTTATGAAATAGCTTACTTGGAAACCTTTGTGTTGGTCCGCTAATTTACCACATACTCTAACGTTGAAGCTGGTTCGGGATACTAAGCGAGCCGCTGAGTGGCAACACAAGAGCTTGGAAATGGAGAGCCTCATTCACCCCAACGGATGTATTTATGCATGGTCCTCGACCGGACAGTTGAGCATTACCTCGCCTCGCGAAACTTGACATTGTCACCGACCAAATAATCGGCGACCTTATTCACAACATGGACGCGCCAAATGTCGGCCATATTGACCATCCACTTCGATGGTTCTATGTTACCAAAATCTTGGGTGTGACTTTTGATCAAGGTCACATTTTGGAGAGCTGCAGTTGCATTTGTACCGAAAATTCAATTGTAAATAAAATACTCAAATCTCTCGCCGGCAGCACTTGGGGTAAAGATAAAGAAACGCCCACCACCACTTATTGGCCGGCCGATTGTATGCTAAGCGTCCCCGATATGGTCGCCAAGCCTAAAGGTTACACACTGGAAGTAAAAACTGTTCTGCCAAAATACTGCTCTCAGAACCACTACGTACTGTCTTCTTATGTCTCCAGAACACCATCTACACAATGAGGCTAGATCACTCCCCATTAGGGAGAGAAATGAAGTGCTAACCGAACAATTTCTGTTGAACACCCAGAAACCTGGGAATCCCAACAGACATCTGATTGATGAGGCTACACTGCGTAGGGGCTTAAAGTGTCATCTCCGTAAGCATTATGAAGAAATACGGCACCCTAGAGCACAACGGTTTGAAGCAAAAAAGCATAATCAGGTCCACAATGATATCCACAAATAGGCGTCGGACCTCTATGCCAGGAATTGCCCGTCAAATCCGGTACACAAAAAAAAAAAAATATATACAGAACTAGCAGAGGAGAAACGCACTCTCCCTAGGGAAACGCCTCTCACTCTACTTCAACTTCGATCTGGATACTGTAACAGGTTAAACTCTTACCTAACCCCGTCATACAAAATGTATGTCCTGTTTGCAATATGTCCCCACATGACACCAACAATCTTTTGAATTGTAATGGTGAACCAATGGATCTAACACCCCTCTCATTATGGCCACCCCTGTTGAATGTTGAGCAATTTTCCTTCAACTCTCGTTAAAAGACATTGATGACAATTTCTGATTGGCCACATCTATTGGATGGAGCGAAGCACTGCTACAACAACAACAATAGCAACAAATGATTGCATGATTCTACATCGTCGTCCTTCATACAGCTGGACTCGTGCAGTGGCTTAAGCGTGTAAACCGTGTGCTGGTATTACTTCAATGGCTTTGTAAAGATGAGCTTTTTTAAACCATAGTAGCCACGCCGAGCACTTGGAGTCAATAACGGACCAGAAGGATCTCAACACATGGCAATATATGTTACTTATCTTACTCGAGGATTTCCTGCCCAGAAGCAGAGGAAAATTACCATCGGAGTCGCAAATAATGCACTCGTAGACCCGTTTGATTCTCCCTTACCTGCCCGTGGTATGAGGTGAGCCTGACAGTTGCCAGGGATATCCTTATGCCTTGAAAATTAGAAAATTTTGACTTGCCGCCACAAGTGAGCTCAAGTAATCCCCCATAGCTCTCGACCTCACGGTGGCAGAACGCAGCACTTCCATACCCACCTTACTATCCGAGTAGATGTTAAATACCCTAACAAGAGCAACGGTGCATATAGTCACATATACCGCATTCTTTGTAACGGTGGCCTACGTCTGGAAGACGCTGCTGGTGCTGGGCCAGCTTAAATTTCAGGCTAACACTGTGGTCACCGCAGAATATTTCACTTTTATTCTTACCCTCCAGTCTGTAGCCATCTGTGAACAGATTCACCAAACTACCGTTTAATATTAGGTGCTTACTCCATTCATCCTTTGAGGAAATATTAGTGTTGAATATAGAAAAAGGAGCGAAACCAGCACACAATATTCTGTCCTGACAGGGATGAAATCGAATTCGGTCTTAATACTTGCTTTTATGTTGCGCCACGAGACCATATTGCCGCCCGGACTATGGCAATTTTGCCCACGATGTCAACCGGGTACAAATTCAGCATGTATAGGTTTTGTATGAAAGGCCCCCTTTATCCCAAACATAGCCAATCGCTGCATTGTTTTCAATCTTGTGACCGTGTAGGAAGTACAGACAGCAGTAAAGGAACTGAAGCCTGAATTAGACCGACAGAGGTTGGAAACGTGGATATTTCGCTCCTTATTAAGCTTATAAAAGAAAGAAAGTAAGTTGTTTGTTAAGGACTAACAGAAATTTATCTGGTTGCCCGAATGTACCGCCACCCGGCATTTTTACCTTCTTACTTAATTGGCGCATATCCACTTTAAAAGTAAAGGCAACCCAACAAGGCGTGCCATTCGCTCCTTTGTTGCGTTAATTGGCGCCAATTGGTGACATGACAGGAGTTTAAATCGTTTTCCACCTGGTTCTTCGTACGTTGAGGAGATCGATCTCTTCCTCTGCCTGCGCTTGCCGGGCTAGGACTACAGCTATTTGGAGTGATACAGCTGCCAGATCTAGAAGCAGCGAGTGGCTTAAGTACTACAAAGCTTCTAGTATATGCTAATAGGACGGAATTATTTAAACCATAGGACCTGGTTTTTGATAGGGTTTTTCAATTTAAAAAATTAAAATAAATTTCTGGTAACACTAGGAACTCATTCAGTATATGTGAAGTCCTCATGGACCGGCTAGTTCAACCTATTCTAATCTAGTATTGCTTTGTTTCAAGCGCAAGTTCCATATGAACAGGCTTTAAGAAAATAAGAAATTAATTTGTTTTTATCCTTCCATCAGGGTAATATTCCCAAATCTGTCCGAAAGCGTTTACACAAAGTTACTGCAATCTCATTCTCCTCTAAAGTCAGTGAACACTTCCCTGGAAATACAAGTCATGCAGAGAATTAATTTTTATATTTGCACTCCAGAGTCAACCTTATACAAAGATAAGAAAAGTGTACTACATACATTAAAAACGCATTTCTGCGTCACAATAAAATTTCCAATAAAGCTGAGTGCAAAACTTATGTTTGTCACTACATCTTTGTGCTTTTATATGCTTCACCTACGCAAAAGTGTTTATATTTTGCGATATTTTTAGCCATTACAAGTAACTGTACGCTTGTAAACTCTGCAAAAAATCATTTATTGTCATTTTACTTTTACAAGTTTTTGATTCGATGGAACTCTTTAGAATATTATCGTTTTTGCAGCAGCTGATTATATAAGAAAAACAAAGTAATATACAAACATAAAAAATTGGAAGCAATAAATCTTCGTTACATTTGCAATCTTATGACAGTGCACGCTTAGTGCTATGACGCAATAGATAAGTATTTACTTTCGATTTCCTCTTGAGAAAACTTACACTAAAAGTAGGTAAGAAGGTATACATTTATGTACTTACATTAGACTGCGTATTCACCATATCAAATAAAAAATGGAGAAAATTTTAGTTCAGCACATCAAGGAGGTAAATCTTAATAAACTCCCTCTGTGTAGGAATCAGTTTGCCTACCGGTCAGGGAAATCCACGGATACGTATATTCATAGCCCCACGGCAAATATTTAAAAGGCTCTAGAATCCAAAAATATATCCCCCTGCGCTTTTATTTAAATATCAGAGGCTTTCGATAACACAAAACAGCAAGCTGTCGACCAAGTTATGATTGAAAAGGACGTAAGCCCTATGAGTACTCGATGGTTGGTGTCCATGTTAAAGAGTAGAAAAATCTATAGTTAATCAAAACCAAGAGATAAGACAAAAAAGGGTATGCAGATGACCTAGTTATCCGATACTCAAATTTGTCGTTTCTGTGAGCTGGCGGATGAAACGCCGGTTCAAATTCCTCTGCGAATACGTCGGTTTGGCAAGGAAGAGACTCTCCTATCTATCTGGTGTGACTCTTAATTCATACGCGATATGGACTAAAAAGCCCGAAGTGTACTTAGATACATTTAAAGCCTCCACATGCAAAATTAGACTGAAAGCTCTCGCACAATAGATCCACACAAATGTCACAGTGCTTCCAGGCCTAATAATAATAATAATAATAATAATTCATGATAGCAATACAGGACCAAGTCATCGCCACAAAAAATTACTTAAAATACATTGTACGCGCTGAAATAGACAGTGACAAATGCAGGAAGTGCCAACAGCAGTCGTAAATAATACAGCACATAACAGGAGCTTGCGTTATGCTCGCAGCAACAGACTATTTAGCACGACATAACAACGTAGCGAAAATCGTTCACCAGCGCTTGGCAATTCGTACGAATCTGCTTACAGAAGAGATCCCGTATTATAAATATACTCCCTCGACAGTGCTAGAAAGTAGCGAATATAAGCTGTACTGGGACCGCACTATACTTAGAGATAGAAGTATACCCCATAACAGGCCGGATATAGTCCTATTAGAAAAGAAAGAAAAGAGCGCGTATTTAATTGATATTGGGGTTCCCAATACGCACAACTTGAAAGACGTGCACAGAGAAAAGAAAAGAAAGTACACAGGACTTGCTCAGGAAATGAAGCTGTTATGGCACCTTGATAAAGTAAGCCTAGAGCCAATAATCATTTCATCAACAGGCGTGGTACCCAAAACCCTTATGACGACCCTGGAGAAACTAAAATCAGAAGATAAGCTTCTGCCTATTCAAAAGGCAGTAATTCTATCAACAACATCCATTGTTCGTTCGTTTTTAGACATTGACACGTAATTTACAGATTATTATGAATTTACCTATGTATATTTAGTATAAATAGCTTTATATATCTTGTTGTATACAACCGATGTATAATGTATAGCCCAAGATGGAGCTCAGGGAAGAGATAAAATATAATAATAATAATACTTAAGTCCAAAACCGGCATTCAAGATGGTTTATGAAGTTATGATTAGCTCAAAAGAGTTACTTAGAGCGCGGGGTAGCAACAAGAAAAAATAAATAAATTTGACCCTTCCAAACAAAAAGCACACAGCACTGTGAGTTGTTGTAGAAGGTTCACAAGAAATATAGCCTCAAATAAGGCAATCAAGTATTAAGAGGTAAGATAAGACAACCGGCAAAAAATACTGTGCAACAAACTACCGCAGCCAAGAAAAAGCATCTAAACCGACATCGTTGTTAAGTAGTATGAGGTGGGTTTTGTCCTAGGCTGAGGTAACACTCAGTCAATACATGGTCAAGTAGAGATCCCATAAACCCCCACTTAATAAGAACAAAGTAGTTATGTGTTAATGACGAATACACACACACACACACACACACACACACACACGGATTGAAGTGTAGTGAGGCAGCAGCTTTCCGCACAAAGATAGCGGGGGAGGGAGGCGGACGGCGCCTAACGGTCGTTGTAATAGCAGAAGGGTCGGTACGGAGGTTGAACGACGGCAAGATGGCGTTCAGCCAACGGTCGTCGTAGCAGCGGCGGTAGTATAGCGAGCGGCCAACGGTCGGCGTAGAAGCGGCGTAACGGCGGTAGGATAGCGGTGACAACAATAGGGCGACGGAGCGCATACCAGTGGCTTAGCCAGGAGGAAGTGCCGGTTCGATTGTCGGATGTTATTACCCTTTTCAGGAGGACTACCAGTGGCGGCTCCTTACGGGCGTATGCTGTAGGTTATGACGGCTTCTTACAGGCGTATACTGTCGGTTATGGCGGCTTTCTTTAGGCGGACGCTATCTCAGTGGCGACGGCGATAGAGACCAGCGAGGAATGAAGTATAGTTAGTGCCGGCCCACTAGCTGGACACCACCGCCTCCATTCCTGCACGACGACAGGGCTGGGTGCGGAGTTATACCACTCGGAGCTCCGTAGGCCGATCCGTGGGCTAAGGGGAGGTGCATCTTGGCGGCACAGCGGTAGCTCCTTTAGCTGGTGGATCGGTCTACGGCCGGAGCCGGGTCGGAGGGGAAAAGAGCCGGATGGTCCTAAGGCGGCGAGCCCCCCCGCCCCCTTACTTAGCTGGGACACGGGCGAGAAAACCGTAAAGGCGGCGACCCGTTGTCCCCGCAAGCAAAGGGTGACCCGTTCCTTGACGGCGCGACATTCAACTTCGGTGATGTGGTAGGCTCACTCGCTGTTTAGTGCTGACTCGCTAGGTGGACACCACCGCCTCCATGCCTGCACGATCGCAGGGTTGGGCGCGGAGTTGCCGATCCGTGGCCTGAGGGGGAGTTGCAACTTTAACCGACGAATCGCTCTACTGCCGGAGCCAGGACTGAGGGGAAGGGGTCTGTTGGCCGAACGGCGGCGAGCCCCCCCCCCCCCCCCCCCTTACTTATCTTGGACACGGGCAAGAAAACCATAAAGGCGACGACCTGTTGTCCTCGCAACCAAAGGGTGACCAGTGCCGTGGCGGCACTCCCTTTCCCTCTGGGAGTGGGATTGGCTCGTTTGCTGGACATCGCCCATCCCGTATTCGCACACTAAAGTAAGGTGCCGGGTAGCGGTGCACCAGCTTTGTCCTTGCCGGTTCGTAGGCTGCGAGGAGAAACTTTGCCTGAAGGTCACAGCTGTAGAACCGGGTCGGCTGCAGCCTTAGCTGAGGGGAAGGGGTGAGGTATAAGCCCCTCCCCCCCCCCCTTACTTAGCTGGGACATGGGTGATAAAACCATAAAAGCGACGACAAGTTGTCCCCGCAAGCAAAGGCAGTACCCCTTCCACTCAGCTAGTCAGGAGGAGCGAGTGGGCTGCTTAATAAAGCAACGACTTCCTCTGACTAACCTGCGGGGAATGAAGTTCCAACAGCAAATTCGTTCTTTGTATACTGCTTCTGTTATGGTGCGAGTGAGAAATGAACCGCTACTTGGGCACTTCAGTGAATTGCATATATATATTATTGTTGTCGCCAAACGCCACTCGAATGCATGGGTATGTAACTGCTGCTGTTGGCTACCTGTTATAGTACTATGTATGTATAGGAAAAGGTTACAGTGGAGGTCGTACTATTGTAACGCTACGTTACAGCAGGTTGATGGCAAACGTCGGAACACCTACAAAAAGGCAAACATAAGCTGTTATTGGAAATCACACTTTTATCAAACAGTTTAAAAATTGATATTTTTCTGTTCTTCGTTGGTCGGTGTTTACGCGACATAGGCTGTCACACATTCCAATTCCCCATTCTATAAATGTATATCCATGAATTTTATTTCTAACCCATATTGTATTATACTGAATTGTATTATACTGTATATAAGGTATTATATTCCCCATAACGCATGAATTACACTTAGTTTTAAATTACCCATTTGGAGTGCTCATGGACGTGTGGCAACCTCTGTCGCGTAAATCCTCCAAAAGGAATTCGCCGCAATCTGCAGTAAGGCGATTTGAGACCACCGCCAGCTGTCAGAGGGCCATTACTTTTCATTGCCTATTGTCATTTTGCAAGTTCAGTAGAAGTTTTTCTGAAAATCATACAAATCATCAAATTTCTCCATCTTTTATGCGGCATCCAGTTTATCTACTAAATTATACTAATAATCCTAAGAATCAAGCAAATTAACCGCGCGAATAAAACCCGTTCGCAAAGTGCAAGTACCGAGTATAGCAAGTTTTGTTAACCGTATTCCGTGCTCAGCAAAATATTCTAAAATATATATTATAATTACATATCGTTACCAAACAAGTGTGAAAATACATCGCAAGTTGATTAAATAAAAGTGGTGGTTTTATATTGTTGAAAGCAATCTGCTGGAACTTTCATTTGGATTTGGGTGGCCAAGCATATACGTTTCATAATTTCATTGGAATCGGTGAGTGACCTGAAGGCGAGAAAACCAGGGGAGAGAGGTATCGAGTGCATAAAGAAAGTTAGCCAATCAATTGCAGAAGAAGCTCAACGAGAAAAAGGCGTCAGCTTGATAAATTCAGCGGCTATCCAGTCTTTCTTACTTACCTAATTGGCGCTTAACCGTCTAAACGGTTATGGCCGTCCAACAAGGCGTGCCAGTCGCTCCTTCGCTTCGCCCACCGGCGCCAATTGGTCACACCAAAGGAGTTTAAATTGCTTTCCACCTGGTCCTTCCAACGGAGTGGGGGCTGCCCTCTACCTCTGCTTCCATAGGCGGGTTCCGATAGAAACACTTTCTTGGCCGAAGCATAATCATTCATTCGCATAGCATGGCCTAGCCAGCGCAGCCGCTGTGTTTTAATTCGCTGGATTATGTTGATGTCTGCGTATAGCTAGTACAGCTCATCATTACATCTTCTTCGGTACTCGCCATCGCCAACGCGTAGAGGTTCATAAATCTTTCGAAGAACTTTTCTCTCGAACACTCCCAAAGCCGCTTCATCTGCTGTTGTCATGGTCCATGCTTTTGCCCCATATAGCAGGACGGGTACGGTAAGTGATTTGTAGAGTATGATTTTCGTTCGCCGAAAGGGGACTTTACTTTTCAATTGCCTACCTAGTCCATAGTAGCATTTATTGGCAAGATTGATTCTTCGCTGGATTTCAGGGCTGATGTTGTTGCTAGTGTTGATGCTGGTTCCCAAATAAACGAAGTCTTTTACTATTTCGAAATTATGGCTGCCAACAGTAGTGTGGTTGCCAAGGCGCGTATGCGCTGACTCTTTGCTGGATGACAGCAGGTACATCGTTTTGTCCTCATTCACAATCAAACCCATCTTTACTGCTTCTTTTTCCAGTTTGGAGTAAGCAGAACTAGCAGCGCGGGTATTTAGGCCGATGATATCAATGTCATCAGCATATGCCAATAATTGCACGCTTTTATAGTATATTGTTCCAGTGCGGTTAAGTTCTGCAGCTAGTATAATTTTCTCCAGCATCAAATTAACCCAGATAGTCCCAAGATAAAACTGGGAAGGTAACCAAAATAATTTTTATGTTTTTGGACTTCAATTGTGATTAAAAAGACATGTCTAAACTTTTTTTAAAACATTTAATTCATGAAAGTGGATTTTAGGGCCGTACTATATTTAGTACATTGGGAACATATGCGTTGTGAACGATAAAATTAATTTTTAGTATGAAATGAAATAAAACACTTTACATGCACTCCAACATCGCATTTTGAGCATCTGGTCGTGGCCCGTTCATGACAAAATCCACAACGAGTTTGCTTATCCTGGTTAACCACGAAATGATTCATGCCATCATAGCGTAAAACTGATCCTTCCAAGCTTCCTCTGGATCCCTTTTGGTAAGTTTGCTCTTTCCGATTTGGCTGCAGTAATGTCGTTGCAATGACTCTCCTAAATTTCAGCTGGTCCATGTCTCCATTTTGTTTTCGATGCAATTGCCATGCATTTTGCACAGCCATGTCAATACAGTGGGTCAATAAACAATGATACCACTTTTTTCCTCTGATTGAAACTCTATATAGCCTGATATTTTGATCGGAACGATCTACTCCACCCATATTGGCATTGTACATATTTATGAGATACGGTTGCTCCACCCTAATATTTTTTTTTTGCCGTCGTGAGTAACGGTTTACTGTATGAACCGGTTGTACTCCAGCAAAGTTTGATATAAGGCAAACTACATTGTTATCATGCCACTTCACTGCTATTATATTTTCGTCAGAGATTTTTGCTTAGTCGTAGGATCCTCGAACATCCTTTTTCATGATTTTTGAGTTCAACAGAGATGCATCTTTTAGTCTGTTTATCTTATTGTTCCGGTTGAGTATAAGTTCCACTCAGTGAGTTTTTCGATCGAAGGAACTGAACTAAAAAAGTTATCGAAAAATAGATGCAACTACTGATCTGGCCAGTTGTCACTTAAGGCTTGTGCTTACTCCAGCACAACTCCACCTCCAACACCAAAATCCTCATACCTTTTGCTTATGTTTGTTGATGCCTCCTGATATGGTTCAAACCAATTCAAGTAACCTAACCGGGTAGCACCTACCCACAACTTATAGCCGTATCGAATCGGTTTTCCATGGATGTACTGTTTACAACCATGACGGCTATAATATGGTACCATGGCCTCATCAATTGAATGCATTTCTTCTAATGGTGCATGCTCTATGAATTTTTTATTTATTACATCGAAAAGAGGCCTTACCTTTGCAAACTTGTCATCAGTATCCAAATGTTGATTGTTGCAGACATGAAAATTGGAAAAGATCATATAGAATCGGTTTCTGGTTATTGCATCTGAGATCAGGTCATTGTGGCAATCTTTTTCGCGTTCCCAGTACATTTTTTTTCTAGGAACCTGTACTTATCCGCTCAATATCAAAACTCCTATGAATGCTAAAATTTCGCGCTTTTCAAAGTTTGCATTGATGTTTTTTTGTTGGGCATAGTTGTTAGTTTCAGTCAGAATTAGCTCTATTACTTCATCATCAAAAAACTTAAAAAAGAGCTCTAGAGGATTTTCCGATTCCATTGAGAATGGAGTTCCTCGAAATCCGTAACAGAAAATTCTAAGTCCTCCTTTACCCAGTTATATCTCTTTTGTTTTTTTGCCATACGTTTTCGAAGATTCTGCTTTTTTGCTAGCTCGCTCAATGGCAAGTCGTCATCGGAATCATCTGATGAAGTATGCTCGGCATTTCTTCCTTCAAATACAACTTCTGCTGGAGCCCGCAGTTGAGAAGCTGGAAGGTTATCTATCTAGAAATAGTCCTCGTCCCCGGAGTCTTCATCTGTCAATTCATCCGCTGCATCAATTGGTGGAAAAGAACAAATTTCTTCAACTATATTCCCATTATCATCGTCGTCCTCCAAAATAGCAAGTACTTCGTTAAGTGAAACACTCCTATGAAATAATGACAAACACAACGCATATAGTCCCAATGTACTAAATATAGTACACCCTAGTTTGTTTAACCGAAATAGATACCATTTTTTAAAAAAAACCTAAGTTTTTCATATTATACTGAATTACTGGATATCTTTCTTCAACCTACCTATAAAATTTTTCATTTTTATCTTATATAATATTTTATATTGCCTTACTTTTCGAACCGTATATGGCAATTTTCCATTTTTCAATTTTGTCAAATTTCGACAAGAAAAAACACGAAATCTGAACTCTTCCACCAACGTGCGATGTATGTCTAACGGCTGCTACAAGCATAATGAACATTTTGTTGCATTGCGTGCTAACGAGAAAGTTCAAATGCGAGCATGACGCGACATGATCTAGGTGTACTATATTTAGTACATTGGTACTATCTGGGTTAAATAAATCGCACGATAGGGGGTCACACTGTGTGAAACCTCGTTTAGTTTCGAACGGCTCGGAGAGGTCCTTTTCAATTCTGACTGAGCTGATGGTGTTGCTCAACGTCATTTTGCACAGCCGTATAAGTTTTGCGGGGTAACCAAATTCAGACATAGCGGCACAACTCTGGCTAAGCAAGTTGAAAGTGTATTCGCTCGTCTAGTTGAAAATTTAATTAATTAATTTAAAGGGTCAAACAATTGTGAGAAGTGCTAAATATATGGTTATATCTTTCCTATTGATCGGAAGTTAATGAACGTATTTTGCTCTCTGGCGTTTTTCTTGTAAAATAGATAATCGTGAATCTAAAATTAAATTGCGTTGCAACAACTATAACTAGTGCTTTTAAAAATTGAAGGAAGAAATTTGAATGCCTATCCAAGTTCCTTCATGATAAATATATTAATTCGCTTGAGACTAACATAAAAGCCAACCCGAAGTCTTTTTGGGTTTTTGTTAACTCAAAACGAAAATATAACGGTATGCCGAAATCAATGGAGTTTGGAGGCAAAGTTGCTTCCTCAACTCAGGAAGCATGTGAGCTCTTTGCCGACTTCTTCGGGTCGGTATTTAACAGGTTCCGGACAGTTAGTACGTCATGTGATACAACTGCCATAGCGGAGTCTGTAAATATTGGTCAGTTCACGGTTACAGAGGAAGAAGTCCTGGAGTCCCTTATGAACCTTGATGTATCTAAGGGGGCTGGATACGATCTTCTGCCACCCTTGTTCTTAAAGAAATGTGCGGTTTCACTCTATCCGCCTCTTACTAAAATCTTTAACAAGTCCCTTGAATGTGGTAATTTCCTTGACGAATGGAAAGTGGCATTCTTATCGCCAATTTATAAGTCTGGCCCTCGAAACAAGGTAGACAACTATCGACCCATTGCCAAGCTATCCATCATCCCAAAGCTGCTGGACAAAATTGTAAATGACCAGCTATTTGCAGTTTTTAAAAACTATATTGTTCCTCAACAGCATGGTTTTTATCCAGGGAGATCCATCAGCACAAATCTCACAATATTTGTTAATTTTGTGGTTAATGCGATTGAGGACGGCGAACAAGTGGACACTCTGTACACTGATTTCGTAAAAGCTTTCGATAGTCTCAATCATAATATTTTACTTAATAAACTCGAGAAACTCGGAGTCCACTCCAACGCCCTAAGTTGGCTTGAGTCGTATCCCCAAAACAGGAAATTAATAGTAAAGATCGGCAGCAATCTCTCCAAGCCTATAATCGTTACATCAGGAGTACCACAAGGTAGTCATCTGGGCCCTTTACTTTTTTCTTTATTTATAAATGATATCTGCCAATGTTTTAAATTTTGTAGTTGCCTGATGTACGCTGATGATCTAAAACTTTATTACAGAGTTAAACACATTAGCGACTGCATAGAGCTACAGCAAGACATCTTGGAATTGATAAAATGGTGTAATAGTAACGGTCTTTTCTTGAACTTCTCCAAGTGTAACATTATCACATTCACTCGTAGAAACGCATGCATAATGAACAGCTATTACTTTAACGATAGCGACTCATTCAATCGTACAACTACTGTTAAGGATTTAGGAGTATACTTAGACTCGAAGCTTAGATTCGACTTTCATAGGGAGTACATAATCAGTGCTGCCAATTCAAAACTCGGCTTTCTCAAACGTAATTCCAAAAACTTTTTTGATCAGCTAACGCTGAAAAGTCTTTACATTAGCCTTGTAAGATCCACTTTGGAATATGCCTGCATCATTTGGGACTCAGACTTTGTAACACATTCCAGCCGGTTAGAAAGAGTTCAAAGGAGATTCACTAAATTCGCGCTTCGACGAATGTTCACTTTTGAATCGATGCCATCTTATGCACTAAGATGTAGAATTTTAAATATTCAGTGCCTTAATACTCGAAGGAAAATTTGTGGTATTTTCTTTATCAAAGACATTTACGACAACAAAATCGATTCTCCGGAACTACTTTTTCTTCTCCCCTTCTATGCACCTGAAAGGTGTCTAAGGGACAAATACATTTTCTACGTCCAAACGCGTAGAACGAATTTTGGAAATAATGAACCTATTCACAGAATGATCTCCTTATGTAACTCTGTTTGCAATCATGCCGATTTTAGCTCATGTAAAGAACATTTTAAAGCTGATGTTATTGATTACTTTCTTTTCAATTAATATGTTTCAGTATTCGTATTACTATATAAATGTTTTTACATGTAGTTTTATTTAAGCCGTAGCGAATTTTTTACAAAAATTCTTTGTTATAATGTCGTTGTATTTATAAATTGTTACCATATATTTTTCTATCTCGATAATTTTTGTTTAAGTTGTTACATATCTGTGAGGACTATGTCCGGTAGATAATAATAATAATAATAATAATAATAATAATAAAGGCAGCTCCTTTTCGTGCTGTCGAAGGCGGCTTTAAAGTCGACGAAGAGGAGATGTGTGTCGATTCTTTTTTCACGGGTTTTTTCCAAGATTTGGCGCATTGTGAAAATATGGTCGATGGTAGATTTAACAGGTCTGAAGCCACACTGATAAGGTCCAATCAGCCGGTTCACGGTGGGCATCAATCTTTTGCACAATACACTTGAAAGGACCTTATATGCGATCTTAAGAAGGCTGATTCCACGATAGTTGGTGCATTTTGCAGTATCCCCCTTCTTGTGGACTGGGAAAAGAACACTTAGATTGCAATCATCGGGCATGCACTCGTCCGCCCATATTTTGCTAAGAAGCTGCTGCATGCGCCTTACCTACACCTCGCCGACGTAATTGAATAGCTCCGCAGGCAATCCATCAGCGCCCACGGCCTTGTTGTTTTTCAATCTGGTTATTGCTATTCTAACTTCGTCATAATCGGGCGGGGGGACATATATTCCATCATCATCGATTGCAGAATCGGTTTCTTCATCTCTGCGCGGTGAATTGCTGCCTCCATTTAGGAGAGCAGAGAAGTATTCCCTCCATAATCTAAGCACTCTTTGGACATCAGTTACAAGGTCGCCGTTTTCATTCCTACAGGATTTTGCCCCGGTCTTAAAACCTTCCGACTATCGCCGTATCTTTTGGTAGAATTTTCGGGCGTTATTCCTGGTGGCTAGCAGCTCAAGCTCCTAGCACTCACGCCTTTCTGCGACTGCTTTTTTCTTCCTGAAAAGGCGTCTCGCTTCCCTATTCAACTCACGATAGCGTTCACACACTCCTGTTGTCGCGCTCGCTTTTAACGTAGCCCTGTACGCAGCGTCTTTTCTTTCGGTTGCAACGCGGCATTCTTCATCGTACCAGTTGTTTTTTCGTGGCCGCCGGTAACCAATTTTTTTCTCGGCGGCAGTACGAAGTGATTTGGAGATATGCTCCCACTTCCTGTATTCCTTCAGCATGAGTTGTGCTCTCAGAGAGCAGGTGTGAGAGTCGAGTAGCGAAATAATTGGCAGTCTGTCATTATTGAAGCTTTTCGACATCTAGCTTTCCTTATGTTTTTTGTTCCTTGGTTTTAGCCGCGTTGAGGCGGGTGCATATTTTGGCTGCAACGAGGTAATGGTCCTCGGATCGTGCGCACATCTAAAACACTGGAGGCATGCCGTCCGTCTATCACAACGTGATCGATCTGATTGCGAGTATTTCGAACAGGAGACAGCCATGTAGCTTTATGTATCTTTGTATGCATAAACCTCGTGCTGGATATGACCATGTTTAGAGCACCGGCAAAGTCAATAAGCCCCAGTCCGTTAGGAGAAGTTTCATTGTGTAGGCTGAACTTTCCGACTGTAGGGCAAAAAACACTTTCTTTGCCCACCCTGGCGCTAAAGTCGCCAAGCACGACTTTTATATCGTTTGTGCGTTCTAATTGTCCATAAAAAGTGTCTTTCACCTCATCGTCTTTCTCCTATGTCGGCGCATGGGCGCAGATGAATGATATATTAAAAAAGTTTGCTTTTATTCGGATAGCGGCGAGACGCTCGTCCACAGGCGTAAACGCCAGCACTTGGCGACAAAATCTGTCTCCCACCACGAATTCGACGCCGAAACTGCGCTTATTCGTATGGCCACTCCAATAGATATCACAATTTTTGACCTTCTTTCTTCCTTGCTTCGTCCAACGCATTTCTTGGATGGCGGTGATGTCAGATTTTGCTTTGACGAGGACATCAATCAGCCGGGCATCTGCACCAATCTCATTCAGGGATCGGACGTTCCAGGTGCATGCCCTCAATTCATTGTCCTTCAAACGTTTGCCATGGTCGTCATCAATAGAGAGTGTATTTATCCGAGGTTTGTTGTCATATTTCATTGGAGTATGGTTTTACGTGGCGGGTCCCAAGCCCAGCGCACAACCTGCCCAGCGGGGGTGAAAATATTAATTGCACGTTTATATAGCGAGCCGCTTGCTCCAAGACAGACGCATGCTCGCAGCCGCACCTAGAGGTGTACAGACGCTGCCGATGAGATCTACCCCGGCTAGCCCTTAAACTGATTATGTCAGAGTGGCCTAGCCAGGTTGTCGCCTTCGCACAGTAGCTCACCGCTAAACGGATGTTTAGCGGCTACCCAGAGGATACTTGGCCGCAATCGACCGGCAGTAGTGAGATGCTTGAACCGCATGCAAAAGAATCGCTCTGGCCATTCCCAAGTGAATGGCGGTCAGAAGCTTTCCCCACTTTCGTGGACTTCGACACACGGCTCCACCCTCCTCTATCCAGTCATACCACCCTAAATCGGTGATTACCCGGCTAAGTCTCGAATTATCTAGTCGGGTCTTCTTCGTCCGTTCATATAGCATTACCTAGCCAGAGAAAGCTTAGTGCTTTTAGTCGCTAGACATATCTGAATTAAGATTATAAAGCTCATAATTTTGTCTTGCTTCAATACACGCCAATGTCAACACGAACATTATTACAAATCTTTTTTTCGATTATTCGAAGGACCCAATATTTACCTTATATGGTCCATAGTTCCAAGTCCTATACCACAACAAGTATGATGAGGGACTTGTGAAACGTGATTTCTGTTCCTAGAGAGAGGACTTTAGTATTCAATTTAATCTTGCACTAGCACTTGTTGACAACAAGAACTCTTCATTTGGACATAAGGGTACAAATGAACAAATTCTTTCTTTAACGACAGCCTTGCTCTCGTTTATAAAAATATTGATTTTTTATAGTGAATGATATTAATATCATCATTTCAGAAACCCTTATAAGCCTTACAGTGAGCTCAAACTCTCAGTATGCAGGCATCTTATTTTTGTTCCCAAAAGCATCTTTGAGGTTTACAAAGAAATTGTTGATCATCTCCAGGATACATGAGCGGTTCCAGGGGGGGGGGGGGCTTTTTTGTATTGACTGTAATGAAGTATATATTATAAATCTACATAGTAGTTTCTTATCACAAAACGGATTTTTTTTTAAATATATGTAATAATAACGTAAAAAACCAGGAAAAATAAAAATGAGTAAAAATCCGTTGTGTGATAAGAACTATTATGTAGATTTATAATATATACTTCATTACAGTCAATACAAAAAAAAAAATTCCCCCCCCCCCCCCCCCCCCCCCCCTCTCCCCTGGAACCGCGCATGAGGATATGACGTATCAGAACAACGTAGTAGATTGTGCAATTAAAACTTCCAAAACAACTGAAAAATCTTATAAGAAACCTGGACCAAGGTTATACCATAACAACGTGCTCTTGGCAAATAATAGAAATTTTATAGGACCATTGCTACTTGCTACTTTTAGATCTGATAACTGTGTCTATTTTAAATAGCTAGAGCCCAAGCCTGGTGTGTGCTCGACCATTCCCTCCCCCATTCTGCACTTCCCTCTTTTGCGTTCACCGGCGAGCCCTTATCTAACATCATGTGACGGCAGACGGCAGTGTCCAATCTGGTACCTATAAGCAGCCTAGAGTCATTTATTTTTATTAATAAGAGAAACATCGTTAGTTTAAGGTATACCTGCTTTTTATCTTCAATACTTAATCATGTGCAACTTCCAACTAGTTTTAATCTCGCACAATCGGATTGGGAGGGCTATGATACATTTGCCCCTTTTTGCTAGCTGGCCCGATTTTTAATTTCCATATATTCCCAAATACCGATTATACTCAGGGATTGCTGACACTCCAACGGGCTCTTAAATGTTGACGAACTTCAAGTTTAAGCTTTTTTCTTCATTGTTGTTAATGCTTTGGTTAAGGACACTACTTCCGTCTGAATAACACTACAGTGATCTGGAAGCTTGCAGGGACCCCTTACATTACTATAGAACCCTCGATACATACGTGTTTTGCCTTTTATCCCATTTTAACGCCCTTTCGCCAACCTTCCTCCTCTATTTTCCAGAACAAGTTGTTTTGTACGGCTGCTTCCACTTTCTAAAGTTAGTGTATGTAAGATTTTGCTAAAATTTTAAAATGTTTAGTAAATACATCCCCCACTTTTGAAGCTATGGTACTTTTGTCTAAAATACTCTTACCTTAAAAAAACTTAAACAAATCTGAAAAAAAAAAATGTGAACGTTATCGTTTTAGAAAGGCTCAAGCTCAGTTCAAGAATCAAAACCTCTGCCCATATTTCGATTTGCCATTGTAAACAGCAAAATTTCCCCACTGTATGTATTCGTGTATATTTTGCTTCATTTATAGGCATTTTAAAACTAAAATATTTATATACTTTTAATTAAAATGTGCTAAAGACATTTTCGCCACACCACAGGAAATCGCAAAAACGAAACATTCAAAGGAGTACGACAGGGCGTATGAGCAACATTGCAAAACTTCACATTAAGAACACTACAAACCGGTCTGCTGCATATAGACATTTTCATTTCACGGTTGTCAGCTGGGCAAAACAGCTGCTAAAAAAACAAACCAACGTATGTTTGTATGTTTAACACGTATGAACAAACATACATACATACATATTTGCTTGCAGAAATATTTATTAAAGAAATTTATGTGAAAAGAAGAGAAAACAACAGCAGACAAGCATTAAATATGAAATGCCTTAAAATATGTTTAAAGACCGTGGGAAAAGCTGCTTTATTTGGTTGCCAGCTGTTTGGTTTTATTTTTTCAATTGGAAAAAAATGTGTTCACTTCTCACAGTTTTTTTTTTTTTATGCTGTGATTAATTTGCACGCTTCTTTTTTTATTGCAATACAAATATTTTCTTATTTTATGGTTTCAGTTTTCAGCGAATGATTTTTTTTTAATGAAAAGGCTTTCTGCACACATCACACAGTTACTAATTTCTTACTTTTTTAATTTTTCGAGTTTTTCGAATTTTTTAATCAAATCATTATTTTCATACTTTCTACACTTTAATTCACATAAAATTGCTTTGGCTACACAATAATTTGCTGTGCATGCAACACTAAATTCCTGCTATATTTTCAATCAAAAACTCACATTTATATCTTATGTCGAACAGAAAAACATACAATTACGCAAGTTCTTATGCTTTTGAGAATTGCAATCTCGTTTCAGTTTAATTTCTTGTTACTATTTTTATTTGTTATGCTGAAATATAATTCTTAAAATCAATGAGTTTTTGTGCTTCACTCAGAAATTTCATTGATATTTTCACTTTTATTAATTTTTTCCCGTATCCGTTGCTGTTGTTTGACACCGTCGAAAGTAGCACGTTCACTGATAACACACAGCATCTTTTACACTTAGCTGAGCTTTGCAGCTTTACGAACGAATAGCTTGCTTGTGCGCCTTAATATAGGCAATGCTTATTATAAATGGTAGCAACAGACTCTTTTGTCGATGTTGATGACCGGTGAATATTTGAGTACTTAGTGTGTCTCGTGAATTTATTTCTGTGTACATCTATTTATATTCGATAGCTGTGGGATTCTCGTGAGATGCATATGGGTTCGTATATGGCTACAGCTGTCTTTGTTTTCATTGTGGGCTTGATAGAGAGAATGAAAATTATATCTTCGTTATTGAGCTGTGTTTAGTTTGCTGAGAGAGAGCATTGACTATCGGATGCTGTATCCGTAGGAAGCACATAAACGAGTAGCTGAGAGTAGGCGTTGAGAGCGCTTGATTACCATGTGACCAAATTAAATTGGCTCGAGTAAAGTGAGAATGTTGCTTGCGCTAGTGCAGCGCAACATGTTGCTAGTTCTCACGAACCAAATAACAATTTTTAAGTTTGACTTGCAATGATTAATACATACTTAGTTGTGTTAAAACTAAAGGTTGCAAAAGTCTACCCCTAATTTGAAGCATAATTTAAAGAGGGCATCCGAAATTCTTTTTATTCTTTTAAAGTTGATATGCCAGTACTTTGGTCTTTAGAGGGTTTATAGTCCCTTTTAATGTTCCTTTGAGTTCTGAGGTTAATTTTGTATAGGATTGTCAGCAAATATTTTTATAGCCCCAGGCTCTCTGAACATAAGATTCAAATTTAGGGATGCACCCTTACAACTATTTTATTTCGTATTGGGACCAAACGTACATATTTATGTAGACTTAAAAAATTGTTTATAAAATTGGCGATTTGCATACCAAAACGCAATAATTGAAATCGCTCAGTTTTGAGAAAATTCAAAAAATGTAAACAAAAAACTTACTAATATGCACTCTTAATAGGTGAGACCTATTACATTATCCAGTCCCAGATAATTTTCATTTTGATAGGCACTCCTCAATAATTGTCTGCGGAATGAAAGTTGTGATTCGTGTTATATTAATTAGAAGAAATTTAAACAGAGCTCAATTTTGGATAGATTTAGTTCGTCTTGTTTAATTTGGATGCCAGCTTGCACATTATACGTGGATGCAAAGCGTGGATTCTATTACAGGCACGAAGGATACTGGCCTCCAACAAAAGCTTTTCCAGATCAGCGCTTGTGACTTGACCCTAAATATCAAATGTCTAAGCGGCCACAGCGCTTCATAACTTCGTACCTACCATTTTGTTACGGGTTGTGACCTCCATCTGAAAAATGCTGAAGCGATAGAGCAATTTATTTCAGATCTATTACCGTATTGACAAATTTAATGTAAGACTTTTTCGGTTATTTTAATCGGAAAGAAAATTTTCTCTCAAATACTATCAGAGCAGTATCGTATGTTGTTGACTGTCCAGTCAAGTCCTTTGCATAACTTGGCAGAAAGAATACGATATGTAGCTTCAAATGAGCTTAAATTGGGTGAACCGAACTAACGAATCGCGTTGCAAGGACTGTCAAGTATGTAAGGTTAAACTGGCCAGTCATGTAAATTCTTTCACAACTTTAACTAATTTAGTAGTGTTGCTTGACGTCATTCTGCTCATTCGTACATATTGTTAGAGACAGTTTCAGTTTCACAGTTCAGGCGGATCGGCAAATATGCAGCTTTATTTCCAGATATCAGGAAAAAATTTTAAAAGGTGATGAATTTGCTGAGGTTCCACAAACACTCACTGAATAAAATTGTGTATTTACGTGTTTGGAATAAGGTGTAGCTTTCATTAATAATACAGTTAGGATCAAGATTGAGTGAAATGGTTTGTTAACATGAGGTTGCACAGTGTCGTTGATTACTTCTACGGTGATGTAATCGATGATCGGCAGCCATTCAAGAGACGATCGCGAAAGTGGTCAATCAATTTAGGACAGGAAATAGTCATAGTGAGTCGCAAGGATAGTCGAGAAAACAACTGTTGGGCAACAGCTGATTGTTGGTATGAAAGCGGGCAGTCAATGGTCTGAGTAGCAGCGTCGGGATGGTATTACTCAGCAATGCTATGAACTCGAGAATTTATTTATTTATTGTTTGTTTTCTACAGAAGAATTCTAACACAGACCCTTGCAGCGGGACTGTGCCACATTCTCTTGCTTCGAGAAGGTATCGATCCCAATCCGGACCAGCACCTGATTCCGGTCCAGAGAAATGGTTTTGCTGCATATGCCGGAAAATACTCTTTTTAAATTACTTATTTCTAAGTTAAAATTTAAGTATTTAATGTAGGTATTATATATGCGAACGCATTTTGTGAGTGGCTCATTAAAACCGTAATTATTTACATGAAAGTTTGCAGTTTTCATCTTCCAGTATAATTTCGGTCCACAGACCACGAAAAGATATGCAAAGCCATTTAGTAAACCTTTTTGCACTTCATCAATTTTATTAATATATGGAGCTGGTTGTATGGGTTCCAAATTACACAGCAATAATCCAAGTGACTACGCACCAGCGATACATATAGCGCTTTGAGAGTCAGTAGGTCAACAAAATCGACCGTGTTCCTAGGTGTAAAACGAACCATAGAGAAAAACTTCGATACCACATAGTTCAGATGGTTGGAAAATGATAATTTAGAGGCGAAAATGGTTCCAAGATCCTTAATAGTATTGTTACGGCACAATTTCTGTTCGTTCAACGTGTAATTGGATATTATTATTTTAGCCTTTCTAGAAAAAATAATTACACAACATTTATTAACGTTTAAGTGAAGGTGATTTGATATACACAATTGGGAAAACTTATAAAGATCGGATTGGATATTTATACAACCAAGTGTATCACGCATTTTAAAAGATAGTTTGAAGTCAACCGCAACCGTAAGGCAATTGGGATTTGTAAATTGATTGGGAAGATCATTGATGAGTTACAAAAAGAGGAGTGGTCCAAGGTGGATACCTTGTCATATACCTGACCAAGCATTAATGGCATTTTGCGACCTACTGGTGTCCATTTAGAGCAAGAATTTTCGTCCCGCCAAAAAACTTGGAAAAAAATTACAAGGTTTCCTTTGATACCGAAGACACAAAGTTTTTTTAGTAGTATAGCATGATCTACTTTATCAAATGTTTTCGAAAACCCAGTATAAACTACATCTAGCTGTACCTGACATTCGAAGGTGTCAACTATTTTGTTTGTAATGAGGGCTAAGCTTGATCACGTTGATCTTAATGGCACAAAACCGTGTTGCTGCTTGAAAATTGATGTTTTATCTTTAAGCACGTGATCGCTAATTTTTGCAAAATTACTTTGTTTCACAATTGGTCTCTTATTGCAAACATCGTTTCCATTTTCCGATTTATAAACAGGCAATATTGGGCAAATATTCCACAAGTCCAAAAAGACTCCTTTATTCAAGCACCTGTAAAATAAGTTAGCGATAGGAATAGATATAAGTGAACTAAAAAGTATAACAAAGTTTGAGCCCAATGGGATTTACTTCTGGATTTGGTTTTTTTTTTTTAGTTTTGTAAGCCTGTGTAAAGCGGCGGGATCTGGTCCTTTTTTGATTTGTAAACATCTTATTTTAACGACATTGGGGTATACAGAGTGTATGCGGCAGTCAATTGTAAGTACATGTACGTGTAATGTGTGAGAGTGATGGGCGGAAAGGAAAGCAATGAAAAAATTAAAAGGGTAGAAGAATGGAAAGATGAGTAACCAGAGGCGAAACCTGAAACGGGTAGCGCGTTATTGACATGTTATCGAAGTGTTAAGGCTTGTTTTGTTATCGAAGTGGTATAAATTTGTCGTCGCCAAAAAAACAATTTCCATGGGTAAACAATTTCCTGTGGTGATTTATCGATTTTTGTCGATGTGATGTCGAATTAATTTTATCAAAGACGCATTTTTGTCGCATAGTTATCGAAAAGTTATAAAAAATTTTAGGAAAGTTACCGATTTTTTATCGCAAAGTAGTAATTTTGCTATCAAAAAGTTATCGATTTGTTACTGGCGTGTTTACTGTTTGTTATCGATAGAAACTGTTTGATCGACCAGTTATTGATTTGTTGTAGACGGTATATAGGCATACATAATTGTTTCTTTTCGACGATTTATCGGTTTGTTGTCCATGTGTTATCGGCTAGTATATTTTCTATCGATAAAATGTCGGTTTTTGTCGACGAATTATCGATTTTTTAATAATATGTTATCGTTTTTTACTGACAGATTGTCGATTTTATTGATAAATTATAGGTTCTTTCCCGAAAAGTTTTCGGAAAGTTATAAGTGTGCCAAGAAAAATGTCAATTTGGTAATAAAAATTTACAAATTTGTTATTGAAAAAGTTTAAATGTTACTACAACTTTATCGAGATTTTGGCAAATAGTTACCGGTTTGTAATCTACAAGGTATTGATTTGTTAATTCAAATCAAATACATTTTTCTACATTAACAAAATTTTTTTTCATTAAAAAAAAAGAAGAAAAAGAAAAACAACGCACTGCTACAACAACAACAACAATAAGTTATTGTTTTATAACGAATAGTTTTCGTCGCACTATCGGCTTTTAGAAGAACGGGTTTCCATCGATCTCATAATGATATTTAGTCAGTATCTCATTTATAATAAACCGGTAAGTCGTAAATAAAAAAATAGATAACATTCAGATATTTCGATATAAAATCCATAAGCTTTAATAACATAAGTTTTTTTTTAATCTATAATTTTTCTATATAAATCGATACATATTCAATAACAAATCCTTTGTGATGAATAATCAATACATTTACGATAATAGTGGATCACTTCTCGATAGTAAATCGATAAATTTTCGATAACATATCGAAAATTTCTATAACATATCGAACATTTTGGATAACTTTGAAAACCGATCCGTAAGCTTTCGAAACCGAATCTTTATAAAGAATCTATTAATTTTCTATAATAAAACGATACTTCTTCAACAATAAATCTATAAACTGTTTATAAAATAAAAAGTCGATTTCTTTTCGATAACAAACCGATAACTCGCAGATAAAAACCGTGTAACAACCCGTTAAAGCTTTGATAGCAAATTCATGTACGCCTTGCCTTGCATTAAGCAAAAATGTTTACACAACAAACAGTTCTCGATTCTAATTCTAGGTAGCGTAATGGCTGGTTGGTTGGAGTGGCGAGACACAATTGACTCCAGTTGGCGCTCACGCGCCGTTTTGATACCACAACTCTTGATTCAATCAATGAAAGGGTGTTGCAATAAGACTAACAAGAATCTTCAAGCGCCTCGGGGAAACCCGCCCCCTATAATCATCCCGCGGAGTTTATAAATTTGAGAAGCTCTCCCGGCCTAAGATCCTTGAGTTCTGGGAGGCTTTCGAAAAGGAACTTTATTCTGCTTCGACAGTGTGCTGGTCATTTGCACAGCAGATACTCAACCGTTTCCTCCGCCTCCGGACACTTGCGGCTGGGACAGGTAGCGTAATATCGTGCGATTGAATGAAAAGTAAATAATTAGATTATTCGTTTTAAAGGTGTATAATAACTAGAGAACTACACAACAAGATTCACTTACAAATTCAATTAAACTGCTGGTGGCTTAAAAGAAATGAACCGCGATGTACACGCCACTCACATAGCAGAAGTAAATAAACAAAGTGTTTGCATAAGCGCTTGGAACAAAACTTATCGCTTTCATGCCACACCAGCTTACATTTATTTCTAGTGCTATCATCTATTTTTCTCTCCGCTTCTGCTTTACATATAATCTTGCGTTCTAAGAAATTGGGTCACTTGCCGGGTTATTTGCAAAGCTAATAATGTCCACAAGCAATCTTTATGCTAATACAAAAAAAAAAGTTAAAATAGAACTATCAAAGTGTCTTTGATGTAAAATAGGCCTGTGAAGAATGCCAATGTAAGTACGTGAATATATACAGATTTAATGCGGTCCAGCGAGGTGGCCTTGTCAGTTTCAATTTGGACCTTTAATGTATTTTGGTGAATGTTAAATATTTTGTAGGTCACGGTCGGCAGTATACTATTACTTATCATTGTTAATAACGCATTAAGATTGCTAAAAGCAGAAGTTGTGTAATCCGATTATGAGATTCCTTTTGAGTAAACAAAATACTATTTAATATTAAAAAAAAAAAAAAAACAATTAATGATATTGTTTAGCGTTTTGGTTAAAATTTTGTTTGTATTGGAATTTGTAGGAACACGAGGAATATTAAAAGTCCGATGCTCAAACTTTTTAAAAGATGTTTGATAATATACATTATTAACAACGCGCCGAATTTTGTTATCGAAAAAGTGTGTCAGTACTTCTCGAAAAACTCGATGTGTAAACAGGCAGGTGTACTTTTAGATTAATTATGTATAGCACACTAGAAGAAAATATTTGTAGGCTATTTGAGAACAATTTTGTAAATCTCAACCATTACCGACAAGTTACTGTTTTATTATGGGCTTATTGTCTCTAGCGAAATAATCGTCAATACATCGGTTTTTATGGATTTTTCATAGCTGAGCGTTACTTATTTATTGTATTGTCGACACGCTATTGACGAGTTACAGATTTGTCATCGAATTTATAATAACGGTTTATCGATATCCATTTCATAACAAATCAATCGATAACAAATCAATAATCTTTCATTAACAAATCGATAACGTGGTAATAAGAAACTGACTTTTGAAAACAAGTTTTTAACTTTTCGGTAATGAGTCGGTCTTTTTGTTACAAGGTCGATATATCTTGATGAATAATCGACAAATTTTCCATTACAAATGTATTAGTTCGACAGCAAGCAGTTATGTAATCGATAACTTTTGTTATCGAAGTTAAGTTTGTAACACTTCGACAACAAATTTACAACTCTACAATAACATATCTTTAATAATAAATTTAAAATTTTGGTAAAAGGTCGACATTTTACGATAAATAATTGACTTACTTCCGAACACAAATCGTTTGGTTTTCGATAGCAAACATTTATTTCGTCAATAACCTTTGGTATCGAAAGAATGTTTATAACACTCCGATAGCAAATTGACAACTCATCGATAATAGACCCATTATAATAAATCAATCTTTTTGATAAAAGGTCGATATCTTTCAATAAATAATCGACACATTTTCGATGGAAAATCTATTAGTTTTCGATGGAAAACTCGTCGATGTGACATCCATAAAAAATGGACAGCAAATTTATATATATCCCGTTAATTACACATATCACGAACAATTTACGCTTCGATAGCAAATCGATAACACGATGTGTGGTTTTGACTTCTCTTTTTTCCTTTCCTCTCCCCTTATTTAATTTTTTTCTATACTTTCCCTTCTGTTCATTCTCTCCTTTCCTTTCCCGCTACTTCCAGTACTACTTTTATGCTTACACTTATTTTACGCTTACATTCTGGATTGCACCATACCGTGAGCAAAGAAATTTATACATCAAATATCTTTCCAAAAGCCGCTAGAACAAACGAATATTTTGTGTTAATTTCACTTTCACATAACTACAAGTTCCTTGTCATATTTGTTCTAATGTTTGGCTTGGGTGGGGTAAAATATATGGAATGATTCTTGAAGTATTCTAGAAAAAGATTTCTAAAGAGTGTAGGAAGGAAAAATTAACGACGAGCTTAAAAAAACTGCATACAGAAAGTGGGGAAGAAATGTTAAAAGGCTGCGTCAGCTGGGTCATATATCGAGACTTGAACCTAGCAGCGAGAAATGAGTTCACCCTCATAGAGCTCAACAAATATATAGAGTAAAATTTTAACTCCTTTTGGGCTCCAAATCGACCTCAAACAAATATATTTTGCATTAAAGAATATTCTTTAATGAATTTTTAACTACGAAAATTAATGATTGCTCTTTAAAAAAATTTGGTGGACTCTTACATGCTTGCATACATCCTCCTCCTATAACACTCTTATAAAATAACAAATGCAAGACGCGATAGTCTTCGGGGAGATTTTAAACCGAGTTTCTCTTCCATCCTCCGTCGCGCTTCTCTAGAATGAGGCAGATGCATTTTCAAAGAGAAGCTTTTGTAGCAGAAATATTCTCGAAGTGTTTGCCAAATCATTGCTGAGGGCGACTCCGCTTATAAAAACATTTTTCTAGTAAAGAAGAAACAAGACAGTTCTGTGTTGATTGGAATCTGATGCATTCCAACGATATTAAATAGATGCTTTCTCATGAGTCACTGACCGGAATCGTATGCATTCCGGCAGTATAATTTTATGGGTCAGGCATGGAGATGATTGGAATCCGGTGCATTCCAAAAACGCACGGCATGTTACTTTTTTATGCATTGTGATGGCGTACCTCATTACACCACTCGGAGCTTTGCCGGATTCCCACGACATGCTGATTGGAATCTTGTTGCATTCCAACAGCAAGATTGGAATCCAGTGCATTCCGAAATCATGCTGAGCGGAATCTGATGCATTCCGCCAGTATAAGATCTTATTTCTGCTCATATTTCTTATTATTATATTCTGAAATTAAATTGTAATGTTCAATAATATGTCCTTATTTGTAATATAACATTGCTGAAATTTCGATATATTTAAATCTTAACTTTTGAGTTGTGTATATATATATATATATATATATATCATTTATATTATGTAGTCGACCATTTCAAGTTTGTCGTCGACTTTAAATAATAAATAAATAAATAAATGAATAATCTTAAAAGCTAGTTTATAAATTTCTGATGTTGTTTTGCATGTGACTTGAACCAAGGTTCTTTGGTATGGTACTCGGAGCTTGCTACCACCTCACCACGGCTGCCGTCGTACCTCTCTTCGTATCCTCCTTGTTAAACATAATGCATACAAACCGATTTGCGTGGTTGTGTTTTAAATTCAATTGTGTAGTTAGCATGTGGGAATATCAGTAGTTTTGACACGAACCAGATATCATTGAAATAAATTGTCAAAATATTGCAATTTTCAAATTTATCTATCAATTTCAGACAGCATCAGCAATTGTTTGCCAAACAAAGTAGATACAATAGATTTGGAAGATAGCCAAGCATCATTGTGTTGCAGTTCTAAATGCTTAACCAAGCAAAAACCGCAATTAGTTTGTATTACGCTCGCTACTATTTTTTGTAGAGCACAGATTGAAATATATTTGATTATCGAAAAAAAAAAAGATTTACAAAAACTTTCCACTTTTTTTTAAATATTTTTATTTTTAATTTTCTATGGATGCAATTTTGTATCCCAAACGACTTTAACTTAACAAAGAACAATTTTTTCACACACAGTAATCAAACGATATTCCCACTACCAGGAACATGATGGTTGGAGACCAGCCAATAGAAACTCTCTTACTTACTTACTTAATTGGCGCTTAACCGTCTAAACGGTTATGACCGTCCAACAAGGCGCGCCAGTCGCTCCTTCGCTCCGCCAACCGGCGCCAATTGGTCACACCAAGGGAGTTTAAATCGTTTTCCACCTGGTCCTTCCAACGGAGTGGGGGCCGCCCTCTACCTCTGCTTCCATAGGCGGGTTCCGATAGAAACACTTTCTTGGCCGGAGCATCATCTTTCATTCGCATAACATGGCCTAGCCAGCGCAGCCGCTGCGTTTTAATTCGCTGGACTATGTTGATGTCTGCGTATAGCTCGTACAGCTCATCATTAAATCTTCTTCGGTACTCGCCATCGCCAACGCGTAGAGGTCCATAAATCTTTCGAAGAACTTTTCTCTCGAACACTCCCAAAGCCGCTTCATCTGCTGTTGTCATGGTCCATGCTTCTGCCCCATATAGCAGGACGTAGAAACTCTCGCTTCAACGAAATATCTGGGAGTGAGGTTGGACAGCAAACTCAACTTCTCGGATCACATAAGAGGAGTCTGCGAAAGAGCTGCGCGCACAATAGAAAATGTGAATAGATTAATGGCAAATACAGGTGGCCCAAAGACATGCACAAGAAAGTTGCTTTCATCAGCCTCGGATTCTATACTCTTATATATGGTGCAGAAATCTGGGCGAACGTAAAGAAATACCAGAAGAACCGAGTCGCCCTCACAACGGTCCAACGCAGAGGGGCGCTGCAAATATCTTCGGCTTACCGCACGGTACCGGCTTAAGCTGTCCTGGTCGTTGGGGAACCATACCGATATATCTTCTCACTGAGGAAAGAAAAGCAATATACGACAACGGATCGCAAGCAAGTAGAGATGCTGTTTCCGTGCAGGCGCGAGAAGAATCGATTCGACGCTGGCAAGATCAGTGGAGCAACAGCATCGTTGGAAAGTGGATTAGGGAACTAATCCCTGAACTGAATCCATAGTAGAAGTGACCACACGGGGAGGTAGACTTTTACCTGACATGTTTCTAATGGGACACGGTTACTTCCGAAAATACCTACACAGAATGGGCAACGTTGATAACCCGAGCTGCTTGTACTGTGAGAAAATAGACGATATACGCCACATCTTCTTCGAATGCAGGCACTTTTCCGATCAGCGAAGGAGGGTAGATAAGGAACTTGGCGACCTATCCCCGGGCAATGTCATAAATAATATGACGTGCGGAAGAGACAGATGGTATGCGGTCAGCCCATATGTGAGGCATATACTTATAAGTAAACGAGAAGACGGATGCCTAACCCCTTAGAGTGAGAGTAGCCATAGAGCTCAGTTTGCACGCATTCGTACCCGAAGTAATGCTAAACACGGTGCCATGTTCGGGGATTTGCGTGGGCCGTTGGAGGTTAGGTTTTAGTGGGTAGGCCTTCATGGAAGAAATGAGTCCTACACTCGGAGAGTCTCGCAGTGAGGCTTAAATATCCCTGTCAGTGCATACACGAAAGACAAAAAAAAAAAAAACAAAAAAAAAAAAGCACATTAAACACTGACTTGTGTAGATGGCACTTTATAAATAATATATGCAATCGATATAGTCCTGAAATAAGAATGCATGGCCTGCATTCCTGGGTAAATTTATTTCTCAACAACTCTGGAACTATAAACACCGTTAAAACTCACTTTAATATTCGGGGAATTTTCTTTATGCTAGAAGCAGTAAAACAGAGTGGCAAGAAGATCAAGTTTTCTCAACCAGCCTTTTTCATTTCATTGTATTTCTCCTCTTCCTCTGCTTCCAAATACTGGTATAAATAGAAATACTTTCTTGGCCGCAGCGTGTTGGCCCATTTGCATAACATGACTTAGCCTTTGGGCTTGTGTTGTGTGCACTTTCTTCATATCCGCATAAATCAAACTTTTCTATGGTTACTGACCCTACTTTCATTCCTACATGGAGGCGGAGGTGCGTATCTTAGCCACAAGATTATGGTCCGAGTCAACAACGACGTGATTAATTTATTTTCGTGCTTTTTGATCAGAGGAAATCCAAGCAGCTTGGTATATCTTGTCTCTGCTTATATCATGGCTTTGGTAATCATCGTATGTCTCATTGCAGAAGTCTTCCTATCGGTGTCTGCATACCTGATTAAGGTACAATAAATTAGGGCTTACGGATTGCCTGAAGTTAGACTAAAATATTATCGCTTGGCTGTCAGTTTTAGACTGCAGTTTCCGCAGTTTTCCTCAAGTATTTCTTCTTCTGTGGTCACAGCTGCTACTTCCGACTGAAAATACAGTAAGTTATCTACATCTTTGCGTCGTGCTCCTATTGATTTTCCCTACAAATCGGCCGGACGGGACCTATATGTTTTATGCCGACTCCGAACGGCATCTGCAAGGCAAATGAGTTTTCGCTGAGAGCTTTTCATGGCAGATGAGTTTTCACTGAGAGCTTTTCATGGCAGAAATACACCCGGAGCGCTTGCCAAACACTGCCGAGGGGCGACCCCGCTTAGAAAAATTTTCTTCTAATTGAAAACCTTATTTCTAAAATTTTGATGTTGCTTTGCCCGTGGTGTGAACCCAGGACATACGGTGTGGTAGGCGGAGCACATTACCATCACACCACGGTTTCCGCCTCTTCTCTACATCTTAAACATTCTGTTAATAATTGGATCAAAAATGTATACCCTACACCTTCTCAATTTTATATGGTTCACACCATTGATAAAAAGCTACCCACTTCCTCAGCGGACACCACTTTTACGCGAACAAATTTTTACTGACGGTAAATGTACGCCCGAAGGGGTTTATACTGTTTTTTAAAAATATATAATAAATAAAATATAAAATAATAAGTAAAGAAGGCTAAGTTCGGGTGTAACCGAACATTACATACTCAGCTGAGAGCTTTGGAGACAAAATAAGGGAAAATCACCATTTATCAAAATTAACCTAGGGTAACCCTGGAATGTGTTTGTATGACATGAGTTTCAAATGGAAGGTATTAAAGAATATTTTAAAAGGGAGTGAGCCATAGTTCTATAGGTGGACGCCTTTTCGAGATATCGCCATAAAGGTGGACCAGGGGTGACTCTTGAATGTGTTTGTACGATATGGGTATCAAATGAAAGGTGTTAATGAATATTTTAAAAGGGGGTGGGCCTTAGTTCTATAGGTGAAAAACTTTTCCAGATATCGCCATAAAGGTGGACCAGGGGTGAATCTAGAATGTGTTTGTACTATATGGGTATCAAATGAAAGGTGTTAATGATTATTTAAAACGTAGTGGGCCTTTGTTCTATAGGTGGATGACTTTTTGAGACACCGCCTTAAGGGTGGACCAGGGCTGACTCTAGAATTTGTTTTTATGATATGGGTATCAAATTAATGGTACTAATGAGGGTTTTAAAAGGGAGTGACCCTTAGTTGTACGTGTGAAGGCGTTTTCGAGATATCGATCAAAATGTGGACCAGGGTTACCCAGAACATCATATGTCGGGTACCGCTAAATTATTTATATATGTAATACAACGAACAGTATTCCTGCCAAGATTCTAAGGGCGTTTGATTTCGCCCTGCAGAACTTTTGTCATTTTCTTCTACTTAATATGATAGGTGTCACACCCATTTTACAAAGTTTTTTCTAAAGTTATATTTTGCGTAAATAAACCTATCCAATTACCATGTTTCATCTCTTTTTTCATATTTGGTATAGAATTATGGAATTTTTTTCATTTTGAAATTTTCTTTTAGTTATGTATTTTGTTGCACCTTATCATTTCTAGAGGTGAATGTTGACATAATTTACTTATATACTGTAAAGCTATTAAATTTTTTGTTAAAATTTTACTTTTAAAAAAGTTTTCATCAAGATATCTTCAACGACTGCCAAATTACAGCTTTCCAAACTTTGAAATTACCTTCTTTTAAAAGTGGGCGGTGCCACGCCTAATGTCCAAAATTTTACTAATTTTCTATTGTGTGTCATAAGGTCAACCCACCTACCAAGTTTCATCGCTTTAGCCGCCTTTGGTAATGAATTTTCGCACTTTTTCGGTTTTTCGAAATTTTCGATATCGAAAAAGTGGGCGTGGTTATAGTCCGATTTCGTTCATTTTAAACAGTGATCTGAGATGGGTGCCCTGGAACCTACGTACCAAATTTTATAAGGATACCTCAAAATTTACTCAAGTTATCGTGTTTACGGTCGGACGGACGGACGGACAGTGCTAAATGAATTTCTTTTTTCGCCCAGATCATTTTGATATATAGAAGTCTATATCTATCTCGATTAGTTTATGCCGTTACGGATTACCGTTATGGGAACAAAGTTAATATACTCTGTGAGCTCTTCTCAGCTGAGTATAAAAAGTACTAGTACAAAAGTATATCGAACAAGTAAGGAAGGTTAAGTTCGTGTGTAACCGAACATTACATACTCAGTTCAGAATTATGGTGACAACATAAGGGAAAATAACCATGTAGGAAAATGAACCGAGGGAAAACCTGGAATGCGTTTGTATGACATGTGTATGAAATGAAAGGCATTAAAGAGTATTTTATGAGGGAGTGGGCCGTAGTTCTATAGGTGGACGCCATTTAGGGATATAGCCATAAAGGTGGAACAGGGGTGACCCTAGAATTTGTTTGTACAATATGGGTATCAAAAGAAAGGTGTTAATGAGTATTTTAAAAGGGAGTAATCCTTAGTTCCATAGGTGGACGCCGTTTCGAGATATCGTCATAAAGGTGGGCCAGGGGTGACTCTAGACTTTGTTAGTACGATATGGGCATCAAATGAAACATGTTAATGAGTATTTTAAAAGGGAGTAATCCTTAGTCCCATAGGTGGACGCCGTTTCGAGATATCGCCATAAAGGTGGACCATGGGTGACTCTAGAATTTGTTTGTACAATATGGGCATCAAACGAAAGGTGCTAATGAGTATTTTAAAAGGGAGTGGGCCTTAATTCTATTGGTGGACGCCGTATCGAAATATCGCCATAAAGGTGGACCAGGGGTGACTCTAGAATGTGTTTGTACGATATGGGTATCAAATTAAAGGTATTAATGAGGTTTTTAACAGGGAGTGGTGGTTGTTGTATAGGTGGTCGCATTTTCGAAATATCGTCATAAAGGTGGACTAGGGGTGACTCTAGAATTTGTTTGTACAATATGGGTATCAAAAGAAAGGTGTTAATGAGTATTTTAAAAGGGAGTAATCCTTAGTTCCATAGGTGGACGCCGTTTCGAGATATCGTCATAAAGGTGGGCCAGGGGTGACTCTAGACTTTGTTAGTACGACATGGGCATCAAATGAAACATGTTAATGAGTATTTTTAAAAGGGAGTGGGCCTTCGTTCTATAGGTGTTCACCTTTTCGAGATATCGCAATAAAGGTGGACCAGGGGTGACTTTAGAATATGTTTGTACGATATGGGTATCAAATGAGAGGTGTTAATGAGTATTTTAAAAGGGAGTGGGCCTTAATTCTATAGGTGAACGCCGTTTCGAAATATCGTCATAAAGGTGGGCCAGGGGTGACTCTAGAATGTGTTTGTACGATATGGGTATCAAATTAAAGGTATTAATGAGGGTTTTAAAAGGGAGTCGTGGTTGTTGTATAGGTGGTCGCATTTTCGAAATATCGCCATAAAGGTGGACCAGGGGTGACTTTAGAATTTGTTTGTACAATATGGGTATCAAAAGAAAGGTGTTAATAAGTATTTTAAAAGGGAGTAATCCTTAGTTCCATAGGTGGACGCCGTTTCGAGATATCGTCATAAAGGTGGGCCAGGGGTGACTCTAGACTTTGTTAGTACGACATGGGCATCAAATGAAACATGTTAATGAGTATTTTTAAAAGGGAGTGGGCCTTCGTTCTATAGGTGTTCACCTTTTCGAGATATCGCAATAAAGGTGGACCAGGGGTGACTTTAGAATATGTTTGTACGATATGGGTATCAAATGAGAGGTGTTAATGAGTATTTTAAAAGGGAGTGGGCCTTAATTCTATAGGTGAACGCCGTTTCGAAATATCGTCATAAAGGTGGGCCAGGGGTGACTCTAGAATGTGTTTGTACGATATGGGTATCAAATTAAAGGTATTAATGAGGGTTTTAAGAGGGAGTGGTGGTTGTTGTATAGGTGGTCGCATTTTCGAAATATCGCCATAAAGGTGGACCAGGGGTGACTCTAGAATTCGTTTGTACAATATGGGTATCAAACGAAAGGAGTTAATGAGTATTTTAAAAGGGAGTGATGGTAGTTGTATATGTGAAGGCGTTTTCCAGATATCGACCAAAATGTGGACCAGGGTGATCCAGAACATCATCTGTTGGATACCACTAATTTATTTATATATGTAATACCTGCCAAGATTTTAAGGGTTTTTTATTTCACCCTGCAGAAATTTTTCATTTTCTTCTACTTAATATAGTAGGTGTCACAACCATTTTATAAAGTTTTTTCTAAAGTTATATTTCGCTTCAATAAAACAGTCCAATTACCTTACCATGTTTCATCCCTTTTTCGTATTTGGTATAGAATTATGGAATTTTTTTCATTTTTCGTAATTTTCGATATCGAAAAAGTGGGCGTGGTCATAGGCGGATTTCGTTAATTTTTCATACCAAGATAAAGTGAGTTCAAGTAAGCACGTGAACTAAGTTCATTAAAGATATGTCGATTTTTGCTCAAGTTATCGAGTTAACGGCCATGCGGAAGGAGAGACGGACGACTGTGTATAAAAACTGGGCGTGGCATCAACCGATTTCGCCCATTTTCACAGAAAAGAGTTAACGTCATAAAATCTATGCCCCTACCAAATTTCAAAAGGATTGGTTAATTTTTGTTCGACTTATGGCGTTAAAAGTATCCTAGATAAATTAAATGAAAAAGGGCGGAGCCACGCCCATTTTGAAATTTTCGTTTATTTTTGTATTTTGTTGCACTATATCATTACTGGAGTTGAATGTTGACATAATTTACTTATATACTGTAAAGATATTAAATTTTTTGTTAAAATTTTACTTTAAAAAATTTTTTTTTTAAAAGTGGGCGTGGTCCTCATCCGATTTTGCTAATTTTTATTAAGCGTACATATAGTAATAGGAGTAACGTTCCTGCCAAATTTCATCATGATATCTTCAACGACTGCCAAATTACAGCTTGCAAAAGTTTTAAATTACCTTCTTTTAAAAGTGGGCGGTGCCACGCCCATTGTCCAAAATTTTACTAATTTTTTATTTTGCGTCATAAGTTCAACTCATATACCAAGTTTCGTCGCTTTATCTGTCTTTTGGAATGAATTATCGCAATTTTTCGGTTTTTCGAAATTTTCGATATCGAAAAAGTGGGCGTGGTTATAGTCCGATATCGTTCATTTTGAGATGAGTGCTCAGGAACCCACATACCGAATTTCATCAAGTCACCTCAAAATTTACTCAAGTTATCGTGTTAACGGACGGACGGACGGACGGACGGACATGGCTCAATCAAATTTTTTTTCGATCCTGATTATTTTGATATATGGAAGTCTATATCTATCTCGATTCCTTTATATATGTACAACCAACCGTTATCCAATCAAACTTAATATACTCTGTGAGCTCTGCTCAACTGAGTATAAAAAGTTGTATAAGCAAACCGTAGCTTAAAAAAATAGCACGAAAAATGTTGGATGGAAAACTTCAGTACGAAACAGAAATACGAAGAAAATAGCACGAAAAAATTACAAAAAAAAAAAATCAACAAGTAGTGCGAGTGGTATAAAGAAATGAGCACGAAAAAAGAAGTAAGAAAAGCTAGGATAAGAAAGAGACAAAAAAGTAAGACGAAAAACGTAGTTAGTTTAATAATACGTAGCTTACGATGTTGCACGAACAAAGGAACGAAAAAAAATACAAAATGTTAAAGGCAATAATAAAAATCGGTCAAGCCCTTTTTGAGTTACAATCGTTTTTACTTACGCCAGATCCTATATATATAGCTTTCTGTATTTAATTCTAGGCTTTAATGGGCAAGAATTAAGGCTTAGATCACAAATTTATGAAAACTATGGCTTTAGGTCGTATTGGAAATGCTGAGTGGAATATCCAACTATTTCGGCTACTAGTTTGTCCTATCTCAATATATTTTTCAAAATCGCCTCATTTAATTTATTTTTATTTTTTTAAGTCTCTCAGGATTCTGATTTATAATGCCCTTTATTAGAAATTGTTTCATAAATGCGCAATGTAACGGCAAAATCTTTGGGTAACATTTTACAAAATCAAAAATTACCAAAGGTGATATCAAGGTGATTGACCTCCGTTTTTAGAATCCGAAATCGGCAATTAAAAACATTATTTGTGTGGAAAGATGTTTCCAAAAAACCATAAAATTACCCCGAGAGGGTCCGAAATATGGGGCCCGATTCATAGTTTTTTTGCACAGAACACCTTTCTCCTCTTTTCAAATATTTTGATTTTAGTATGCAATATACATATATTTTGACACTTTTGTTACTGACTGTAGGCAAATAATCAATAACGAGTGCTAGATTAGTTCTTTTAAGCCATACTCACTTTCCGTTGGATGTCTGGCGATGTTAATAAGAGAAATGAATAAATTCATGCGACACTTTAGCAAAAAAACTTTTACATCGACTACCAATTGTTTTCACTATTTCATGTTTCCTTAACCACTCACGGTCATCGAAATGCCCCACTGGAGTAATTTGTATTCGCTGCATTTTCTTAATCAAATATTTTGATAGAAATTTCCTTAGTAGCATATCAAAATACTTAAAGGCAGCTGTGGACAACTTCCGCTCTGTTAGTGCCATCATAGCTTGTGGGGTTGATATACTTGCCATATATATGCACGTATGTATGTATGCGCAACAGCAGCTGCCACTTAGTATTAGTACTCGCAGCTGCCAGCTGATGATGCTAGCGACAGAAACTGACGTTTGACTTTTGATGTTTTGCCTTATCAATCGCAATGTCAATTTCATCACGCGCCGGAGGGTTTTCATATAACTTCTTACTGCTGAATGTTGCTCAGCAATTCTGTTCTGTGTGCTGCCGCAGGTTGATGTTGCCGTCGTCGCCGAGGTTTTTCATTGCATCCTTTATTACTACAACGCACAGCTGTGAAAAAGCTACGCTCTTTGTTTTTTTTTTTTTTTATATACAGCTGAGCAGAGCTCACATATTATATTAATTTTGTTTTCATAATTTATATTAATTTTGTTCTATATATCAAAATCTGGGCCAAAAAACAAATTCATTTAGCCATGTCCATCCGTCCGTCTTTACGCTATCACGATAACTTGATTAAATTTTTAGGTATCTTAATGAAATTTGGTATCTAATTTTGGGCACTATCTCAGATCGGTATATAAAATGAACGAAATTGGACTATAATCATGCCCACTTTTTCGATATTGAAAATTTCCAAAAACCGCGATAATTCATTACCAAAGACGGATAAAGCAATGAAACTTGGTAGATGGGTTGACCTTATGACGCAGAATAGAAAATGAGTAAAATTTAAGACAACGGGCGTGGCAACGCGTACTTTTAAAAGAAGGTAATTTAAAAGTTTGGCCAGCTGTAATTTGGCAGTTATTGAAGATATCATGATGAAATTTGGTAGGAACGTCGAATGACGAACACGCCCACTTTAAAAAAAAAAATTTTAAAGTCAAGCATTAACAAAAAATTTAATATCTGTACAGTATATAAGTAAATTATGTCAACATGCGCCTCCAGTAATGATATGGTGCAATAAAATTCAAAAATAAAAGAAAATTTCAAAATGGGCGTGGCTCCGTCCTTTTTCATTGAATTTGTCTAGAATAATTTTAATACCATCAGTCGAACAAAAATTTACCTATCCTTATGAAATTTGTTCTATGACGATAACTGCTTTCTGTGAAAATGGGCGAAATCTGTTGAAGCCCCGCCCATTTTTTATACGCAGTCGACCGTCTGTCCTTCCGCTCTGCTGTTAATACGATAACCTGAGCAAAAATCGATACATTTTTACTAAACTTAGTTCACGTACTTATCTGAACTCACTTTGTGTTGGTTTTAAACATGAGAGAAATCCGATTATGACCAAAGTCCATTTTTCGATATCGAAAATTTCCAAAAATGAAAAGAATGCCATAATTCGCTACCAAATATGAATAAGTAAGGAAAGCTAAGTTAGGGTGTAACCGAACATTATATACTCAGCCTGAGCATCAATTGTACATCTCATTTCAGATAAATTACTTTTCTACATAACCCGTGCCACCGCCCGTTGATAAAAAACGTCTCCCCATTTCCCCATACACTAAAACTTGCTAAGTGATATATCATTGAATCAAAGCTATTTTTTGGTAAGTTATAGCTTATTATTCTAGTCTACGACGCTTTTAAGTTTGTTTTATATAAGCGTGGGCATGGTCTTTAAACGATCCCGTCCATTTTTACTAGCAAGATTTTCTGCTGTAAGGAAAATATGTGTACACAATTTCATTACAATACGTTTATTTTTCTTCGAGTTATGGCTCCCGAAATATAGAAAATTGCTTAGTCATGAAAGGGGTGACGTCACGCCCATTCTTAAAACTTTTAAGTTTTTCCTATTTATTGCTATAAATACACATGGGAAATGGAATATCATTGATATAAATGTCTTTTTTGCAAAGATATAACTTATTTTATTCGTCCGCGACCCTTTTAAAAATCTTTTATATAAAAGTGGGCGTGGTCGTTAACCGATTTCGTTAAATTTTCTTCAAAGCATTCCCTATAGTAAAGGCAACCTCTCTGCCGAATTTTGTTACGGTAGGTTTAACGACTTTTGTTTTAAGATTAGTAATATTTGTAAAATTTATTTTATCACAAATGGGTGGTGCCACGCCCATTTAAAAATTTTTTTTTCACAGACTCTTGTCTCAGTATCAGTCCACATGTCAAATTTCAACATTCTAGGTGTACTATTTACTAAATAATCAGGTTTTTTGTGTTTTCCAAAATTTTATATATATAAAAAGTGGGCGTGGTTATCATCCGATTTCGCTCATTTTCTATACCAACCTATTCTGGGTCCAGGTAAGCTTGCGTACCAAATTTGGTGAAGATATATCAATATTTACTCAAGTTATCGTGTTAACGGACATACGGACGGACATTTTTTTGATACTGATGATTTGATATATGGAAGTATATATCTATCTCGATTCCTTTATACCTGTACAACCAACCGTTATCCAATCAAAGTTAATATACTCTGTGTGCAAAGCACGCTAATTATAATAATTAAGAGCGCTTCGAAAATATTTCAAGGGTGATTTAAAAAAAATTGATAAAGAAGTGAGTTCAAATTTAACTAAGTTTTCATATTTAAAAAAAATATTCAAATAAAATGAATTGATAGCTGAAGAAAGATAGCAGAGGCAAGGTGCTTCACTTTTTTGTATTACCATTTGTATGTATCCTTGAAAAAGACAATTTTGTCTCCAAAGCTCTCAGCTGAGTATGTGATGTTCGGTTATAACCGACCTTAGCCTTCCTTATTTGTTTTATCTCTTTCTTATGTGGCTCGTGTTTTTTTGTTTTATTTCAATTTTTTCTATTTTTTTTTTGTCGCAAATCTTTTTCATGACTTTCCGCCATTGATTTTTTCTTTGGCAAGTTGCCCTTTCGTGTAGTAAAATGCCGTGCCATAGTAACGCGCATGTGACGGAAAGTGCTGTTGACACTTGCACTTTTTACTTAGCAAATGTGCAATAACAGCAATGTCAGCTCCACCTTTAACCACCAACAACATCCACAACGGCAATTTAAGTGTCACTTTATTTGTTTAAGCTTTGAGCTAAGTCACTTGCAGGCGTCACATTTACTGTACTGATTTGCTTTACAGCTTCCTTTCATAATCGAAAATTTTCCTGCCGCATTCAAAGTAGGATACAATTTTATGTTGTATTTTGGTATGGATATTAGTTGCAATGTCAATGATAACGTAGTTCTAGTTATTACGTGACCGCCATACATTAGAAAGGATAAGTATAAGTTTATTATTATGTTTATGGTTCAGTTAATCCTAAGTGGATGCATTTGGATCATTCCATGATTGCTGGGGACAAACCGTGCGCATATCAACAGTTTTCTTCGTATACTAAGGACTAACCTTACCTTTAACAGGTAAAATATTTGATATTCAGTGGTATTTAAAAAAAAAAAAGAAACAACTTGCTATGGAAATGTTTTTGTATGTGTGTGTAAAATCCAAAATAAAACTGCATAAATTTATCTCGTTCTACATAGAAAAGAGAAGGCTAGAGTAGCTAAACTGGCCATTCAATGAACAACTCACAAAAGTTTAATGTGTCTATGGATAGGGGTTCGTCAGGTGCCAAGACTTCCATCCGCTTATAAAATATTAGAATTTTTCCTATTACCTAGCCTAACACTCCGATTAGCGGTGAATAAATTCAACACATCTTAGCGTTGTCGTCTGGCCAGACGACATTTTACACTTTGAACTTTATACACAAATTTTTGAATTTTATTTAAATTTTGAAGAAAACTCGTCGCACACTATGCTAATTTGAACTTTTGTTGATAAATTTTGAAATGAATTCGATCTATGAGGTTTTATAGGCTTAAAAATATATTCGTCTAGCCAGGCGACAACGCTAAAAAGTGACATAATCAAATTTGGTACAAAACAAGTAAAGGTGTCTATGTTCGGGTGTAACCGAACATTATATACTCAGCGTGAGCTTCAATTGCACATTTCATTTCAGATAAATTTTACTTTTCTACATAACACGTGGCACCGCCCGTTTAAAAAATGTCTCCCCATTTCCTCTTACAATAAAACTTGATACGTGAAATGTCATTCATTCAGAACTATTTTTTGCTAAGTTATAAGTTATTATTCTAGTCTACGACCCTTTTAAACCTTTTAAACTTGTTTTATATCTAAGTTGCCGTGGTCTTTAAACGATCCCGGCCATTTTTACTAGAAATATTTTCTAAAATATATGTACCCAATTTTGTTACGATATTGTAAGATCATAAATGCAACCATGTCAACTAATCAATAGAATAAGCAAAAATACATCACTGTAAAGAAGAAAAGAGAAGATGGTGGACTTCCGGTTCATTATTGGATTGACGACTGAAGAATAGAGTATTAAGATAATTAATCCGGACGTTTCTGCTATTGTATTAACCATCGAAGGTAGAAATTACATCTCAGATGTGTTAACGAACGTCGCGCACTATTATAAACAACTATTTTGTAAAATGGATGCTCGTAAGAACATTGTCAAAGTTTTAACTGAAAATAATATGGATTTCCATCCTACTGCCAACATTATACAATTACGCAGATTACTGCAAAATATAGTTGGCGTGGGAGATAATAGCTCCGCAAATACGATGAATACTACTCCGAACACAAATATATTGGAGAACATTCCGGACGAAATGATTGAGATAAACGCTGCCGTTTCTATTGAGTCCTCTACTGCCATTGCCATTAACGCCGTTCATACTTCCCCTACTGCCGTCTATTCTGCTGCCGCTACTGTCTGCTCTGCCGCCACTGCCGTCACCGCCGTTCATACTGCCGCCACTGCCGTTCCAACTGCCTCTATTACCGATGTTTTGGTTGAATTCAATTCAACACCTGCCGTTCACGATGTTTTTGCTGCCGCCACTGCCGTCTATTCTGCCGCCGCTACCGTCTGCTCTGACGCCACTGCCGTTAATATTGCCGCCACTGCCGTTCCAACTGCCTCTACTACCGATGTTTTGGTGGAATTCAATTCAACACCTGCCGTTCACGATGTTTTTGCTGCCGCCACTGCCGTCTATTCTGCCGCCGCTATCGACTGCTCTGCCGCCACTGCCGTCACCGCCATTCATACTGCCGCCACTGTCATTCCAACTGCCTTTACTACTGATGTTTTGGTTGAATTTAATTCAACACCTGTCGTTCTCGATGTTTTGCTGCCGCCACTGCCGTCTATTCTGCCGCCGCTAACGTCTGCTCTGCCGTCACCGGCGTTCGTAGTGCCGCCACTGCCGTTCCAACTGCCTTTACTAACGACGTTTTGGTTGAATTCAATTCAACCCCTGCTGTTCACGAAGCTTTTGCTGCCGCCCCATAAAACTCTGCCCCAATTGACGCAAGAGACACGACCATAAGTGTGGATGCCGAACTGGTGGTGCTACGAAAACCTATGGAAATGTTAAAATTAATGAAAGAAATCAACGAGCTAAGAGCTGGTACTGGGGTACAACAGCAACGTAGACTGGATTTTGATATAGAGCACTATGCCCAAGTTCAGTGGTGATGATATATCAGTGACGGTGGGACATTTTCTTCAAGATTTCGAAGAAGCAATGGAGTCGTCAAGAGTAGACGAATGATTTAAATTGCTGGCTTTTCGACGCTGCCTGGTGTGAACAGCCAAAGTTTTCCTTACCACAACCAAAGCGTTAAGCTATGCTGAATTAAAAAAGGCACTTACGACGGAATTTGACGTGCCGATACAGAGGAACGAAGTTTATAAGATGTTGGCAAGACGCAAGTAGGACAAAAAGAGCGATTTATTACATTGTTACGTTCTATTTATGTAGGCAATAGGAAAACGGGCAAACATATGCGAAACAGAAATCATCGATTTCATAATAGACGGCATAGGCAATGCAGTGCCATATGCACATCTACTGCTACCGGCCAAAACACTTTATGAGTTGAAGGTGTTAGTGAGCCGTTTTCAAAGAAAATTTTTCACAGTAGAACCAGACTAATATTTGTTAGAAATCAAGTTATACTGTACCGAGGTCGATTACAGTGTCAGATTGGCCGAGCGGTAACTCTGAACACAAATAGCGAGTTGTAAGATCATAAATGAAACCATGTCAACTAATTAATAGAATAAGCAAAAATACATCACTGCAAATGAAGAAAAGGGAAGATGGTGGACTTCCGGTTCATTATTGGATTAACGACTGAAGAGTAAAGTATTAAGATAATTAATCCGGACGCTTCTGCTGTTTTATTAACCATCGAAGGTAGAAATTACAATATGTAAATTTTTCTTCGAGTTATGGCTCCCGAAACATTGAAAATTGCTTAGACAAATACTAGGCGGTGCCACACCCATTTTTTCAAATTTAAGTGTTTTCCAATTAAATGTTATAATTCAATTTATAAAGTAGAATTCTATTGATACAAAGCTTTTTCGCTAAGATATAGCTTACCTTATTCATCCACGACCCATTTAAAGATATTTTATATAAAAGTGGGCGTGGTCCTTAACCGATTTCGTTAATTTTTCTTCAACGCATTCCTTATAATAAAGGCAACTTCTCTGCCGAATTTTGTTACGATAGGTTTAACGATTTTTGATTTATGATTAATAATATTTGTAAAATTGATTTTATCACAAGTGGGCGGTGCCACGCCCATTTTAAAATGTATTTTTATCTCAATAGTCTCAATATCACTCCACTTGTCAAATTTCAGCATTCTAAGTGTACTATTTACTAAATAATCAGGTTTTTTGTGTTTTCCAAAATGTTATATATATAAAAAGTAGGCGTGGTTATCATCCGATTTCGCTCATTTTCAATATCAATCTATTCTGGGTCCAGATAAGCTCGTATACCAAATTTGGTGAAGATATATCAGTATTTACTCAAGTTATCGTGTTAACAATCAGACGGACGGACGGACGGACATAGCTCAATCAAATTTTTTTTTCGATACTGATGATTTTGATATATGGAACTTTATACCCATCTCGATTCCTCTATACCTGTACAACCAACCGTTATCCAATCAAAGTTAATATACTCTGTGTGCAAAGCACACTGAGTATAAAAAGATAAAACAAAATCCACAAATATTTGAATTTTTACTAAAATTTCGAAGAAACTCGTCGCACACTGTGACTACCTAGAAACAATTTTGAATTTTTATTGATAAATTTTGAAATGAATACGAACTATGACGTCTTATAGGCTATGTTCGTCTAGCCAGACGACAACGCTTAAATGTGACATAATCAACTTTGGTACAAAAAACAGATAAAATAAAAAAAATATATATCTATATATCGATAAAGCTTTTCATGATCGGGTGGGTAGCAGTAAAGTTATTCACGAAAATAAAGCCTTCTCGTCTGGCCAGATGCCACAATCTATCGGAGGGTTAATTGCTGCCTAGATATCTGGCAAATCTACTACCCCAAATAGCGGGAGCCTTAACTTAGCGAGCGCAAGATATAAACACTGAACGTGCTCAATCCTTTCTTCCTACCGCTCGAACTTCGTATATTTGCTGTTACTGACCTGGACTAACTTAGAAGCATGATACGCCAGAAAGCAGTGTCCAGTTAGTATGCCCATCGAGAGCATTAAATTTTCTCTCTTCACAGATATGAGCCCATTTGTGAGTTTAATATCGTAGTATTTGCACACGATCTTACAAATTTTCACGGAATTTTTTCCATATGCAACCCCTGTCTACTTTTTATCTCTCCCAAATGCATTAGGACGTCTACCATCGATTCAGTTAGTGCTGGACCCTACTTTGCCGACTCATCGGCCTTTTCGTTACCTTCTATCTAGTTTGTGACCGGCAACGCAATGTAGATGTTTTCGCCTGCATGATCGACGTTTTTACAATACTTCCTTGCATTCCAGGACACTTATTGATGAGGTACTGTGTGTGATTATTGCCTTAATCGGCGCCTAACTATCAATGTATATATTGATGCGACTACAGCTTAGGCACGCCTCCTTCTTAACTTCTGCTGCTTTATTTACGGCTGTAATTTCCGCTTGAATGATGATGCAGCAATCTGGCAGCCTATAAGAGCTACTTATTTCTGGATGGAGACAGTAAACAGCAGATCCGTCTCATGCCATTAATTTGTGTTTTGCTACTTCTGTACAATGGCACCAAACCTCCGGCTTAGTTGTGGCTCAAGATCTCTTTCGAAACTCAGACATGGGACCATTTATTCCCTTTATCCGACATGAGTTGGCCCTATAGTGCTATGACGCTATGGTCTGAACTCAAGCTGCCACGTGGCCTTAAGCCTTGCTGCAGTTCCTAGCTCGATATATTTGGCAATTATGTCTGCAGGCGAGAGGTGTAGAATGACACGCATTGCGTGCGGTCTCGTTGTCTGCACCGACTTCCACCTGAAACTGCAATGATCGGGTATGCTAAAGGATAGATTTCGCCCCATATGAGTTGCGAAAATACCGCTTCCCACCTTATAATCCACTATATCTAAAGCCCATGCGGGGTAAAAACACCGTACTACATATCGAAGAAGACAGGCGAATGCAGACAATCCACACTTTACTTCCAGCCTGATAGCTCTCGCAACCGCTCTAGATCTTTTCAAAAGCTTCGAATTTGAATTTGGTTTTTATTAAAGTAAATGGATTTCCACAAAATTAAACAATTTCATTTCCTCCATAAATTGTTTTGCGTTCTAAAATATGCCTTCCATGAAAACCAATAGCTTTTCGTTCCTTAGTTTGAAATAGGTTTTCTCTTTTCATATTACACTTAATTGCAAGTCATCAATTTCAACACCTGTATATTCATTTATATTTCAGTTGCTTTCACCAATTTCTCATGTGTTGTACCTTCGTCATTGTGAACAATATAATGATAATTCTAAGCCAATAAGCCCTAGCAAGTATCGTAAGAATAAGGGTGCATACATGCATACCAAAAAAAGTATCGTTCAATCAACTCTTACTAAATCTTTCATGTAAGATTAATGTCATACTTGTTTACCTGCATCACCAACAAACCACAAAATCAATAAATCCATTTTTCATTGATGGTAACCTCAATAGCATAAGCGCTCATATCCCTAACTAAACTACATCTACTTTGTAAAAAAAAAAAAACAAAAAAGGAGTATTGTATCATACTCCCATACATACGTACAAGTCAGGAGGCTAATAGTTGTATATGTAAATGAATCAAACTCATCTCCCGTTTGGGTGAGCTATGTAGTATGTATGCATGAAGTTATGATTTTGTTTTAGTTAAGGTTTTATTTTGTTTACTCTCCATTAGCACAACTTATGCAAATTTGTACGTACTCTCACATTTGTTTATCTCCAACGACATAATAGTGTATTCTGACATACCAACAAACACATACAATTAAAGGCAAATTTTAAAATCATTTGTGTACACTACAAAGAAGTTAAAACTAAAATTTGTATACATAGCTCGTCAAAAAAGGTGCCATTTGACTTGTGAAATGTATATTTTTGCTGAGTTTATGCTTGATCTTTTAAAAATTGGGTAGAAAACTTTTTGGTGATTACATAAGACCTCTTTTCCATGTTCCCTAATCTCCAATAAATCCACAACAGATAATCTAGGCGTTCATATGGGTTTCAGCCCTAGGAACAGAATTGCTATTTGTTTCACGCTTCTCTTTTATTTCGTGCTTTCATTTAGAGATCTAGAGGTGGCCCTTTGTATATGAAAAAACGACATCTCTAAAATTTGTTCATAATTTCCAGAGCTGTGCAGTAATTGCAATTGGTAATGGTAATTGATCAGTAACAAGTATTTGGTTATTTGGTAATTAAAAAATTTAATTTCAAGCACAATTACTTTACAGCTTTACGTGGTAAAGAATCCAACTTTTTTCAATTCCTGATAAAATTTATCAAATAGTTTCAACTACTTTCAATTATTTTCAATTATTTGCCAATATTTGGCAAACTAAAAGTGACAAATGAATATGCGTAATGGATTTCTGATGTTTTGCGATACAGAAATCAGAAAATAATATTTATGTTCAATGTAATAATTAGCCTGACTTCTAAAACATTTGCTTAGTTTAAAAATTAATTTCTTTATTAAAATAACAACCGAATTTTTGCCGCTTTATAGATACACATTAAGCAGAATTGTTCAAGTATACATTCCGTTTGGAACAATTATTCCTTTCATTGCAGCCCAGAGGATTGAAACCCTTTTTTATTAGTCCGGAATAATGAATAAAAAATTTTAGTCGTTATATCTTTTGCATACCGGACTAGTTGTTAATTTTTTATTCATGAGCTTAACACCGGCTTATAATAATTGAATTTCAATTATTATGTTTTTTCTAAGAGAAACTGAAAAGAAAGAAACATTTACTGGCATACTGCGATGGACCATTTCGAAAACCGCCAACGTAATCATCATCAGGCAATTTTGTAATGTTATCAAAGGTTTCACCGGGATTCGAACCGTGAACCACATGGTGAAACTGCAGTAGCCTTTAACCACTAGGCCATCCTGCTGGTATTTGTTTTCATGCTTAATTCAGGTTTTCTCATTTCTACACTAACAACACATCCCGGTGAAACCTTTGATAACATTACAAAATTGCCTGATGATGATTACGTTGGCGGTTTTCGAAATGGTCTATCGCAATATGCCAGTAAATGTTTCTTTCTTTTCAGTTTCTCTTACAAAAAACATAATAATTGAAATTCAATTATTATAAGCCGGTGTTAAGCTCATAAATTCTTAAATATAGGAAATCTTCTATGATATATTATAATAAATATCACCAAGTTTAACGCTTTAATATTGGAAATTAAGGGAGAAATTGCCAAAAATCTTTCTATTTGAACGATCGGTTGTATCCCAACAAACATTTAAGTTAGAAAACGAATAGAAGACGAATCGAATTCTAATGTATTTCTCTAAGGTAGAAGGTTAGAAGACGATTTGCGAAACTGTCGCGAATTATAGCATTCTCGATATCAAGGAAATGGTTAGAGTTTTAATCGAATTCTGATGTCAATTTCTAATGGGTTTCTAATGAGAATTTTGAAGTGATGCGCAATTAAGTTCAATTATTTAAAATCAGCGACATTTTCATTGTTTCATTATATCAAATACTTTTATTTGGTTATAAGCTTATGTATTAAGAAGGAACATATTTCAAAGGCTTTTTCTATTATAATAAATTAAAACCGTCCTTAAATATTGAGCTCAGCATTTCTAGTGTTATTCGAATCGTTTTACAGTCGAATTCTAACCCAGGTTTCGATTCGAAATGCATTAGAGAACTACATTAGAATTCTAATGTAAAATTATAATATTTCTCTAACGTTAGAAACTGTGTTTGCTGGGATGGGATAGGTATACACTATATGCATATAGCTCCGATCAAAGTGATTTTTTCAGGAAATCTTTTATGATATATTAGAATAAATATCACCAAATTTAACGTTTTAATATTGGAAATTAAGGGAGAAATTGCGAAAAATCTTTCTATTTGAACGATCGGTTGTATCCCAACAAACATTTAAGTTAGAAAACGAATAGAAGACGAATCGAATTCTAATGTATTTCTCTAAGGTAGAAGGTTAGAAGACGATTTGCGAAACTGTCGCGAATTATAGCATTCTCGATATCAAGGAAATGGTTAGAGTTCTAATCGAATTCTGATGTCAATTTCTAATGGGTTTCTAATGAGAATTTTGAAGTGATGCGCAATTAGGTTCAATTATTTAAAATCAGCGACATTTTCATTGTTTCATTATATCAAATACTTTTATTTGGTTATAAGCTTATGTATTAAGAAGGAACATATTTCAAAGGCTTTTTCTTTTATAATAAATTAAAACCGTCCTTAAATATTGAGCTCAGCATTTCTAGTGTTATTCGAATCGTTTTACAATCTAATTCTAACCCAGGTTTCGATTCGAAATGCATTAGAGAACTACATTAGAATTCTAATGTCAAATTATAATATTTCTCTAACGTTAGAAACTGTGTTTGCTGGGATGGGATAGGTATACACTATATGCATATAGCTCCGATCAAAGTGATTTTTTCAGGAAATCTTTTACGATATATTAGAATAAATATCACCAAATTTAACGTTTTAATATTGGAAATTAAGGGAGAAATTGCCAAAAATCTTTCTATCTGAGCAATCGGTTGTATGGGATATATACTCTATATAGCTCCGATCAAAGCCCTTTTTTCAAAAAATCTTCTATGATATATTAAAATATATATCACCGAGTTTCACGTTTATACATTCTGAATTAAGGGAGAAATGGCCAAAAATCTTTTTATCTGAACCATCGGTTGTATGGGATATAACTATATATAGCTCCGATCAAAGTGATTTTTTCAGGATATCTTCTATGATATATTGGAATATATATCACCGAGTTTCACGTTTATACTTTCTAAATTGCGGCAGGAATGACCAAAATCGTCTTATCTGAAAGACCGGTTGTATGGGAGATATATGTTATAGTGATCCTTGTGCCAAATTTCATTGAGATATCTCAAAATTTGAGGGGCTAGTTTGCATTCAAACAGACAGACGGACGGACAGACGGACATGGCTATATCAACTCAGCTCGTCGCCCTGATCAATTCGGTATACTTAATGGTGAGTCTATCTTCTATATTTCTCAACGTTACAAACAGCGGACCAAATTAAAATACCATTTCATGTTCATGAAAGGTATAAAAAGGAATAAAGCCTGCAATAAAAAAGTGCTTATACAGGAATGGGAATGCATGGATTACATTCCTTAACAACTCTGACATTAAGTAACTATTGGGAATCGAATTGCCTGAATACTCAGATATTTATTATTCAAGAGGTCGCATAACAATTTAATGAAAGCTTTCCCAAACCTGCAGTACCAAAGGACGTCCAACCTTATTTTAATAAAATGCTACCCTAAATTGATAAGAGACCCTTGAAAAATGTTTTTCACATTTTTGCGACTCTAGGACTATTAAAGGTGATGACGACTTTCAAGCTTTTTCACAATGATCATCAAATTTTCGTTTTATATTACTGTTACCACTTTCAGCATTAAGAAAATTATTTCCATGAAACCACCGGACTATTTCAGTATCTGGAGTTCCTACACGATAGCTTTTAGATACACTTTTTAAAAATTTTCATAGGGCCTATAGACCTATAAAGAGGTACTGACCACGAGTGTCTGCTACTCAATGGTCTGAACAAGAAACTCTTGATTTATATTATGTTTCCTCAATCTGTGTCACTGCTCAACTTTTATGGAGCAGTTTGTTTTACCAGACTGTTTAGGTACCGGAAAAATTAAAAAATTGCGCGACGCCAGCTGAAAGAGGAGCCCGAAGGTGCATAACGTCAAACATTTATTTATCCTTAAAATAAGCATGGTTATTATTTAAAAAAAAGGTTTAAGTTTGTAATATCGTGTATTGTTCTTGCCATTTAACGATGAATACGTCTTTTTTAACAAAAAATTGAAAATTTTCAGTTATTTAGAAATAATTGAAATAAAACTGAAAATGCGGGTATTGAATTTTAATTAACAATAAAATGTACTTATACTTGATGACTGATATTATCAATTACTGACTATTTGTAATGGTAACAGTAATTGTACTTCATTTTACCAGCTCTGATAATTACCGATTATTGAATGTAAAAATTTATATAGGAAATCTAGTTATTTAATAAATAGTTACGAGTTAAATACAAAAATGAAAATAAACTTGTTATATGTGTAGCGGCAACACTGAAAACCGATAATCTTTAGTTGATAATATTCACGTAGATGGTGTAAGTGCTAACAACAAGATTTTACCATTCGTCGTTCAATCATACATTATATAGCACACATATTTTTACTTTAATATTTGCTTTTTTTTATTGTATAATTTATATCAGTACATTTTTTATTAAATCATAATATAAACAAATAAACTACAATTGGTAACCCCTACGATAAAGAAACATGAATACTGAAGGAGATATTTTTGTAGTGCATCAAATGCGTTGCAAATAGCTCGTGTCGCAGTGAAGCCTCCGCCCTTTTGGAAACCTGACGTTCGGCTATGGTTTCAACAAGTTGAAGCACAATTTATTCGCTCGAATATAACGACAGATGATACCAAATTTTATACGCTAGTGGCAGAAATTGATTCCGCAGTGTTTAAACATGCAGCTGATATTATTCGAAGACCTCCGGCTGCTAACGAATACGATGCTTTAAAGGAGCGGCTAATTAAGGAGTTCAGCGAATCAAAAAATACGCGATTGAAACGCCTATGGAGCGCCAATAAAATCGACGGAAAAAACCGACAACTTTTCTGTGAGAATTACGCGACCTGGCAGACGACCGTCTCGATGAAACAGCGCTGAAATATCTGTGGTTAAGTCAGCTACCGACAAATGTGCAGCAAATTTTAGAAACGGTGGCAGGCGATCTAGATGGTTTAGCAGATAAAGCGGACAACATCATGGCAGTCAGTAATGAGCCATTAATAAACGAGGTGAACGACTTGGGCGCGGGTAATGATGTACTAGCATCGATTTTAGCGTTGAAAAAGCGGTTAGAGCGTTTAGAGTTAGGTAGGAGTAGTCGAAACGAGCATAGTGCAAATCGTCGACGCAGTCGTTCCCACGTTCGCGCACACAGTCCAATGAAGTATGCTGGTATCATCGTAGATTCAATTCACCTGCCAACAAATTCAGAACACCATGCAACTTTCGCCTTAGTATTCAGGGAAACTGGTAGGCCCATCCTTTTTAGCGACTAAACAAATGATGGGGACGTATGCAAGTCGCATTTTCATTAAAGACAAGAATTCTAAAATTACCTTTTTGCTGGCGCAGAAATATCTGTTATTCCACGCAACAGTAACGACAACCCTCAGGCATCGCTGGTGAAATTGACAGCAGCAAACAACACATTCATAAATAAATATGGATAAAAGCAACTAATTTTAGACATTGGCCTCGGGAAGAAGTTTGTATGGGTTTTTACCATCGCCGATGTAACACAGCCTATATTGGGAGCGGATTTTTTGAAGCATTTTGGTATAATAAAAAAAATAAATAAATGTAAGGCGCGATAACCTCCGAAGAGATCTAAGGCCGAGCTTCTCTTCCAATTTGCGTCGTGCTCCTCTTGATTTTTCCCTACAAATTGGCCGGACGGGACCTACATGTTTTATGCCGACTCCGAACGGCATCTGCAAGGCAGATGAGTTTTCACTGAGAGCTTTTCATGGCAGAAATACACCCGGAGTGCTTGCCAAACACTGCCGAGGGGCGACCTCGCTTAGAAAAAAATTTCTTCTAATTGAAAAACCTTATTTCTAAAATTTTGATGTTGCTTTGCCCGGGAGTTGAACCCAGGGCATACGGTGTGATAGGCGGAGCACGCTACCATCACACCACGGTGGCGCGATAACCTCCGAAGAGATCTAAGGCCGAGCTTATCTTCCAATTTGCATCGTGCTCCTCTTGATTTTACCTACAAATCGGCCGGACGGGACCCACATGATTTATGGCGACTCCGAACGGCATCTGCAAGGCAGATGAGTTTCCACTGAGAGCTTTTCATGGCAGAAATACACTCGGAGCGCTTGCCAAACACTGCCGAGGGGCGACCCCGCTTAGAAAAATTTTCTTCTAATTGAAAAACTTTATTTCTAAAATTTTGATGTTTCTTTACCCTGGGTGCGAACTCGGGGCATACGGTTTGGCAGGCGGAGCACGCTACCATCATACCACGGGGGCCGACGATTCCAGACAAATATCCAATTCGCCATATTCAAGACTTCGCTAGTGAGTTAGCAGGAAAAAAGATATTTTCAGTGATCGATTGCAAAACAGCGTACGACCAAATTCCGGTACATCCGGCAGACGTACCCAAAACTGCGATCAGCACACCGTTTGGGTTATTTGAATTCCGGTACATGACATTCGGTTTGCACAACGAAGACCAAACTTTTCAGCGCTTTATGGATGACACGCTAAGGGACCTTCCTTTTGCATTCCCCTACTTGGACGATGCATTAGTGGCATGAACTTCAGTTGAGGAGCATGTGGAACATCTGCGCCCACTTTTAAATCGGTATCGGGAGAAAGGTACAGTCATAAACATAGAAAAATGTCAATTTGACTTGTGCGAGGGTAAATTTCTAGGACATTCGGTTGAGGGTATAAAGCCAGTGTCGAGCAGAGTCGAAGCTTTACTGGTCAGAACAAAGCCTAAAGTGGCACATGAACTGACAAGTTTTTTGGGCGCCGTCAATTTCTACAGACATTTTCTACCACACGCGGCCGATATTGAGACACCCTTGTAGAATATAATGGGATCATGTAAAAATCGCGACAAACCCTTGCTGAAGTGGACGCCGGAAGCTTCTGACGCGTTCGATAAATTAAAGCCATTGGGATTTCTCTTCCATAAGTTCAGCAATACTGAACGGCGGTATAGTACATACGATCGGCAATTGTTAGCTATATACACGACTGTGAAATATATCTGCTATTTTTTGGAACGCGCGCAATTTATTATTTATACAACCACAAACCGCTGGTACACGCCTTTGAACAGACATGGGAGAGACTTTCGCCCCGGCAGTCGAGGCAACTGGATTTTATTAGTCAATTTACGACTTAAATTTAACACATTGAAGGGGAAAGCAATGTTGTGGCAGACATGTTATCGCGCATCGAGATTGTCAGCGGTAGTGCATCGGTAAACTACGAAGCGCTTCGAGACGAACAGAAGGAGTGCAGAGAATTACAGAGTCTGTTGAAATCCAATTCTACATCGCTGAGGCTGAGTAACCACAAGTTGCAAAGCTCGGATGTGGAGATTATCTGCGACTGTTCTACGGGACCACTCCGACCTTATGTGACGAAACCATTTCACGAAATAGTTTTTAATGCTTTGCATGGGTTAGCTCATCCGGGTGTCAAAACCACTGTTAAACTAATTGCAAGTAAATTCGTGTGGAAGGGCATGAATTCGGACATTCGAAGGTTGGTAAAAAATGTCAGCAGTGTCAGTCATGTAAAGCTTCGCGCCATACGTGCAGCGAACTTCAGACCTTCGCCGTGCCAGATAGACGTTTCGAGCACATAAATATTGATTTAGTGGGCCCGTTCCCGCAATCGAACGGCTACGCGTATTGCCTCACCCCATAGACAGTTACTCCAGATGGGTGAAAGCTATTCCTCTAGCCAATATCACGGCTGAAACGGTAGCTAAAGATTTATTCAGTGGTTGGATATGCACGTTTGGGGTGCCTAAATATATAACGACGGATCAGGGACGTCAATTCGAAAGCGACCTGTTCAGTGAAATGACTAGACTTCTTGGCATTAACCATTTGCGAACTACGGCTTATCACCCACAGGCTACTGGTTAGTCGAGCCGTGGCATAGGGTGTTTAAAGCAGCGTTGCAGTGTCAAACGGAAACTGCTGACTGGATGGATCATATTCCAGTAGTTTTGATAGGTTTGAGATCCGCAATCAAAGAAAATTTTGGGTTGTCAACGGCGGAGCTGATCTATGGTCAGACGATGAAGCTACCTGGGGAATTTTTCTTCGAGGCGGACACACCACGAATAAATGAGCACGATGTTTTACAAAAGTTGCACATTTGCTTCGAAAATTTTCGGCCCATTGCAACAACGACATACGGAAAGAGGGCAGTTTATGTACCTAGAGATTTACGGTTTTGCCAATATATGTTCCTGCGGGAGGATACAATAAAGGCACCATTAAAAGCTCCGTGCGAGGCTCCGTTCAAAGTGCTGTAGAGCCTTCCGAAAACGTTAACTATTCTGATGAAAAGTAAATCTCTGGCGGTGAGCATTGACAGGTTGAAGCCGGCATACGTGCCGAACGAGGAGCTAGCGGTGATTTGTACAAATGTGAAATAGAAGCGCGTATGCTTTCAGGATAGGATCTTAGTGTACGAGGATTCCTCTAAGGAAGGGGGTGGTGTAGCGGCAACACTGAACATGGATAATCGTTAGTCGATAATACTGACGTAGGTGGTGTAAGCGGTAAAAACAGGATTTTGCCATTCGTCATTCAATTATATATTATTAACACACATATTTTTACTTTCATATTTGCTTTTATTTATTGTATTCTTGTATCAGTAAATCATAATATAAACAAATAAACTATATATGTAAAATAGTTTTAAGGCATATGATCCAATAAAATTGATATATTTTTAGTATTAATATTCCCAAAATATTCAAGAATCCTCTGGTTAGCCACTTAACACCCGTTAATGTAATGACGCTACATCGTGACAAAGTTCTCGAAACAGGCTAGCCCTTCTTCTAAAAATTATTCTGGTGTGAACGTGTGATGGTACTAAAATTGTTTCGAAATAATCTCAATCTTTACAGATACAATAACAACTATAACAAAAAATAATCCCAAAATAATTCAATACCTGTACAGCACATAATACCTAAAATAATTTCAAAGTAATATTGCAATATTTTAATATTGATTCCGAAAAAGTCCCGAAATAATTTCGAAAACAATCCCGAAGGAATTCGGAGATAATTGCGTAACTCCTGAAGTACTCCTGAACTTAATTCTGAAAACCTCTTGAAATGATTCTTTAAATAACAGTAAAGTAATCTTGAAACCTTTCCAAATCGGTCCAGAAATAGTCTTGAAATTCTGCCAAAAGTAATCAAGATAAGACCATAATGCACCAAAATCCCAGCGAAATGGTTTATAAATGATCCCTTTAATAAAGGTGATTTTTCGCTATTTTGTTTTTTTTTGTAAACATATTTAAAACTTTTCGATTATAAAACGATAACTTTTCGACAAAAAGCGCTATCGTCGATTTAACATCAGTAGCTCATGGATAAACTTTGATTTCGATATCAAATTTAGAACATTTCTATAAAAAATCTAAAACACGCCTATGAAAAAGCGATAACTCAGCGATAACAAATTAGTTACACGTTGTCCGATTTTAAATAAGTTTTGACATCCAATCTTTTTTTTCATCCTTATTATACCCTTCATGAAAATGAAATGGTATATTAAGTTTGTCACGGATCTTAAAATTGAAAGTTCTTAAATGAGAGGAGAAAGACCCACCAGTAAGTACCCCGAAATGATCAGGAGGTAGAGCTGGGTTGATTTGGTCATGTCTGTCTGTCGAGCTGTCTATTTGAATACAAGCTGTTCCTTCAAGTTTTAAGATATCTAGATGAAATTCGGTGAGCTTATATATTTGGATATCCGATTGATGATTTGTTGGAACAAGGCATGCTTAGCCAACGAACCGATACCACTTCGTTACGATAATTAACGTTAATAAACGAAACAAAGTCATTTCGTTTCGGCTTCACCATGGCTATAGCATTGCCAGCACAATTCAAACAGAAAGTATCACGTTTTTGTTAACGTTTTTAACGTTAACGAAAGCTTTTCGTTTCGGTTAAAAACGAGATACAATTCATCTTGATAATTTCTTTATCGATAATATTTCGAAGTGTTTTAACAGAAACGGTGGAAATCTTTTGATAAACGATTAGCTTAACGTTAAGGTGCATCCCTGGTTGGAACCGACCGCAGACGACCATTATAGTTGTATCACCCATATAACCGATTTTTCGAAAAAGAGGGTTTTTTGTAATTTATGCCTCATCTTAATGCTAAAATTGAAAATTTCACAGGACGATTGCATATAAGACATAAATTGTTGTCTGAGAAAATCGTCAAGTTCGGTCATATATATAACATACAATCCTAAAAAACCGATTTTTCAGATAAGAGGTTTAACTTAATTTCGTCCTCATTTTAGAAGCTTGAAATTTCACAGGATGTTTAAGAACAAGACAAGCATTCTTCTTTGAAAAAAAAAACTTTATGATCGATCGTATATATATTTTTTTTATATATCCCATATATCTGATTGATCAGATTTTATGAATTTTTGAAATTTCAACTCACAGCCAAAGGCAGTCCCGTTCTTGTTTTCTTTCCTGACCTATCCTTTCCTTTTCTTTCATTTTATTACCCTCACCTTGTTGTGGCTGTTGTTGTATTAACGCTAAAAACACTCCACGAAGGTCTTGGGGAGTGTAATGAATGTAGATGGTCCTTTGCAAGATATGGATCCGGTAGGTTCCGGTAATAAGCACGACTACCGGGTACCGTTTGCATATTCAAAAATCATTTTTGCATAATCTACAAAACGAGTCAACATTTTGTGGCATCTTATGGGAATAAGTTGTCTACAAAAAGCAGAGGCAATTTTATTAAATATAATTTCGTAAAGATGATTTTTCTAATAAATTAGTTTTTAGTACTAGTTCTCATGGCTAGGATACCCAGGTACCACTCGTAGTTCTCACGTTTTTACGTAATCTACAAATAGAAACAAGTTAAAAAGAAGAGACAAATTTTTCAAATATACTTTCATAAAAATGGCCACCGTGGTGTGACGGTAGCCTGCTCCGCCTACCACACCGTATGCCCTGGGTTCACACCCCGGGCAAAGCAACATCAAAATTTTAGAAATAAGGTTTTTTAATTAGAAGAAACATTTTTCTAGGCGGGGTCGCCCCTCGGCAGTGCTTTGCAAGCGCCCCGGGTGTATTTCTGCCATGAAAAGCTCTCAATAAAAACTCATCTGCCTTGCAGATGCCGCTCGGAGTTGGCATAAAACATGTAGGTCCCGTGCGGCCAATTTGTAGGGAAAATCAGGAGGAGCACGCCGCAAATTGGAAGAGAAGCTCGGCCTTAGATCTCTTCAGAGGTTATCCCACTCTACATTTTTATTTTTTTATTTAAAGATTGTTTTTTAATAAATTAGTTTTTTATTACTAAAATTAGTTTTTTGTTACTAGTTCTCATGGCTGGGGTACCCAGGTACCACTAGTAGTTCTCACGTATGTACAGCCTTGGGGTACCCGGGTACCCAGCCATGCGAACTAAGAAGAAAAATTATTCATGAACAGGACGGTTGAGATACTAGCCCGACCATATATGGATCCGGTACGTTCCGGTATTAAGCACAATTAAAATACTAGCCCGAACATCTCGGGAATGATTAATATGATCACATTAAATATTCTAGGCCATCCTGCCCCTCCCCTTTAGCTTAACCATAAAAATCTTAAACATAATTATCGAACATTGTTGTTAAACGTTATTTTTCTTCCTTCTCCTCGTTTGCATCTTTTTTTAAATTATTTGTTTTCCTTTGTTGTTTCCCCTAATCTTTACACACATACACACATACACAGACTTGTTTCTCTGTTTTCTTATTAGTCCTAAAATAGATTTCCTGTCAGATTTCACTCACATCAACTCCACAACATACCTTGCTCCTCCTTGTGCCTTCATTCTGTATTCTTCCACATCGTGGGCAAAGAGTTTAACAAATCAAAGAATAGGAGTATATTCTTCGATATTAATGAAAATTTCAAAGCAAAATTTAATAAAAGTGAGTGTGCTCAGGCAGAATATGGATACATTTTGTTTTATCACACTCATTTACATTTACCTTAAACTAATTTAGCACTTGTTTTGGCAAGCACTTTATTGATTTTAATCAATTTGTATTTATTCAGTAATCATTGTGTGTAAGTATTTGTGGGTATTGTTGTCTGTATTCAATATTGTTTGGAATTTTTGGCACTCAGGTAGAGAGACAATTTTATGCGCCACCAAGCATATTGAAATCGGTTCATAGTGTCAACTTCAGCACTTCGTGCAATTCAACAATCACGTTTAACTACCTAATACAGTAGTATGAGTGTAGGCAAAAAAGTATTGCAGGTTTGTATTCTTTGTGCATGTTCGATTTAGCCAAAGTTTTGTCTGAATCACTTTGCGATAAGATAGTTTAACCGGAAAATGTGATTTTGGCACGGTTTACCTTAATCATCTGCCAAAATAGTTTTTCTAAATTTACTTTCTTTTTTTGAAAAATACATTCATAATGTTTGAAAAAGCTGCAAGAGAGCACAGAAGCGCTCCATGGTAGCTTATGCATGTATGGGTAAGCTTTATGATTTCTTAATGAGCATGCACCTCAAGCTTAGTGCTTCAATAAGTGAGGCTAAAAAAATGTTGTTTGGCTTACGACGTTGTTTTTCTCTTACTTTGTTATTTTAAACTCCATGAATATGACAAGTTCTTCTTAATTACTTACATAATTGGCGCTTAACGGATAAACGGTTATGGCCGCCCAACAAGGCGCGCCAGGCGCTTCTTCGCTCTGCCAACCGGCGCAAATAGGTAACACCAAGGGAGCTAAAATCGTGTTCCACCTGGTCCTTCCAGTGGAGTGGGATAGCCCCCTACCTCTGCTTCCATAGGCGGGTTCCGATAGAAACACTTTCTTGGCCGAAGCGTCATTTTTAATTCGCATAACATGGCCTAGTCGGCGCAGCCGCTGCATTTTAATTCGCTGGACTGTGTTGACGTCTGCGTACAGCTCGTACAGCTTATCATTAAATCTTCTTCGCCACTCGCCATCGCCAATGCTAAGAGGTCCATAAATCTTTCGTAGAATTTTCATTCGAACACTCCCAGAGCCGCTTCATCTGATGTTGTCATTAATTACTTAAGGGGTAAATTATATGTAAGTAGGCAAACATCTTCAAAAACCATGTTGCATTATATCATGGAATACTTCTGCCAAAAATGCTTACGTACATATGTACATATGTATGCAGGTATACACATATCTACGTAATCAGTCATGGTTGAATATTAAAAACTAAAAGGTGCAAAACAAATTAATCAAAGTAAACACATGCACAACTACATAACAATAAGTATATATACATACATACATATGTTTAGATATATATGTACGTATGTGAAACGCACGATTTCTTTGCTACAATTGTTCAAATTATTTGCAATTTTGTTTCACATGTTGTTGCTCGCATGTCCTCGATTGACAGTGAATGTTGCCGTAGACCGAACATTTCAAGATTTATTGGAATTGTATTGCATTGTGGTTTTTGTGTTTCTAGTCTGGCATTTATCTATATTTTTCAATTCTATGTAATAAAACAAAAATGCATGGCGCGATTTACCTCCGAGGAGATCAAGGCCGAGCTTCTTTTCCAATTTGCGTCGTGCTCCTTTTTAATTGGTTTGATTCTGAAAGGCATCTGAAGACAAGGCAGATGAATTTTCACGGAGTAGCTTTTCATGGCAGAAATACACAGGAAGTATTTGTCAAAGGATAGGTTAGATTGAACTGGCCGGCCCATGAGGACCTCACATAGACTGATTGAGTCCGTAGTGTTACCAGAAGTTTGTTTTAACGACCAAACTGAAAAACCATATTAAAAACTAGGTCCTATGTTATAAAATAACTCCATTCTCTTGGCAAATACTAGAAGCTTCGTAGGACTTAAGCCACTTGCTGCTTCTAGATCTGACAGCTGTATTACTTCTAGTAGCTGGAGTCTTAGCCTGGCAAGCGCAGGGCACGACCACAGAACGTGCTCTATTGTCTCCTCCTCCAACCCGCACTTCCTAAAACTGCTATCACTGACCAAGCCTAATTTAAAGGTATGTGACGCCAGAAGGCAATGTTCAGTCAGAATACCCGTCATGAGTCTACAGTCCTCTCTTTTTAATGACAGAAACAAATTTGTTAGTCTAAGGTTGTACGACCTACACATAATCTTCGACAATTTACAGCCCCGCGCTTGAACCCACACCTTTCCCGCTTGGTCGACCATGTGCACCTCTCGACTTCGCTTAATCGCGCCCAGCCTAATTGGAACGTCTGGAGAGCAAGCTTCAAGGGATGCGCCCTGTTTAGTTTGTTCATCCGCTTTTTCATTCCTATCTATTCCCAGATGCCCTGGGATCCAATATAGATGTATGCTTCTCCCTGTCCCGATTCTATTCAGAGACTGCTTACACTCTAACACGCATTTAGATGTTGTACTATGCGAGATTATTGCCTTAATTGCAGCTTAACTGTCAATATAAAAGTTAACACGGTTGCAGCTAAGCTATTATCTTCCAGAGTTTCTACTGCTTTCGTTACGGCTAATATTTTCGCTTGGAAAACGCTAGAGTAATCCGGCAGCCTGTAGGAGCCCTCGAAGCTCAGACAGGGAATCAAGTAGTCTGTTTGTTGGTGACGCTATACCACTATGGCCGTATGGTCGACGCTCAAGCTGCCCCGAGGCAACGAGCCTGGTTACAGTTGTGAATGCTATGTTCTTTGCTACCAGGTTTACAGGTGGAATGTGCAGAATGGCATATAGTGCAGCCATCGGGGTTGTTTTCAGGGCTCCCGTAATGCTAAACATCGATAGTCTGCATACCCCCTCTAATTTTTTTTGGTATGTTGTTTTTTGTGTGGCATTCCACTAAAAAGGCCTCCATAGTATAGAATAGGGCTTGTAATCGCTGTAAAGACCTAATGAGAAAGAGAGGGCGACAAGCCCAACGTACACCCCAGCATTCCTTTACATTCATAAAGTGCCGTTGAGGCCTTCTTCACCCTCTCGTCCAAATTGAGCTTCCATGAAAACTTACTGTCTAGGATGATTCCAAGATATTTTGTGCAAGTTTTCTCTTGTAAGGTCACCCCTCCTAACTTAGGCCTGCTCCAATTGGGACCTTTTAAAAAATTATTGGGACCTTTTACCTCTATGTAAACAAGACCATATCCATAGTAGTCTATTTTTGTATCGGTTTGTGGAGCTAGAATCCGAAAAAATTAACTAAATTGTGCGCTGCATTAGGCAAGCGCACTGGTTTATGTTTATGGGTGTATGAACCACATTCTATAGAAGGGAAATTTGGGCTCCTTCGTGGTATAAAAACGCTCTAATTATCTAGCGTACTATGCGAAAAATAAAGCCCAAAGTCAATGAACTGACTAAGGTCAAACCTTATTAATTGGCCTTAAGACCAGGAAAATGTTCTATCGCCCAGATCTTTGTGAAGCGCTAGATCTTGGGGAAGACTCGTGACAAGAAAATCGACACTCATTATCTTTCCATCAACTTTAAAGCCGCTTTTGATGGAAAGCAACACCTCTACTTCCTTAAGGATTTGGAAAGACCTGTTCGAAACATTTGAAACCAAACGAGGCTTTACATTATTTAAAGGACGGAAAATAAGAATACATTACAGATTACACCAAAAGACACGGAATCCAAACATTATACCAAAGTCTAACTTCGCGAATCACATGGTCGAAAATGAATGTTCCCCAGCAAATATCATTGAAACAAGTAGGGTCCTTCACATACAAGCAAAAGACCATCTTCTCAACGTAGTCGAAAAACAGGCACACACACAATAACAACTAAACACAAAACAATAAATGCACCAAAACAACAAACACACAAAGAAGTTCAAACGACTAGAATTACTGACTTTTACCTGCCTCAGTCAGCCACAACAAATCGATAATTAAAAACCACCCTCGGTTCTGTATGAATCCACAACACATACACATAAATATACAAAAGCATCAATTTTGACAATACCTCTTATTGTACCTACGAACTATAAATACAAGACAATCGACAACAACAGATCAGAACAAAAATCGATTTCATTTCATGACACCAACCATCTCTTCAATTGTATTGTGGAACCGACGCCCCTAAACCCCTCTCATTATGGTCCACCCCTGTTGAAACAGATTCCTTGGGCTCACGTTAGAGGATATTGATGACAATTTGTGATCGGTCGCACCTATTGGATGGGGCGAAGCACTGCTACAACGACAACAAAAATCGACACTGATGATGGCACAATGCCGTAACCAGTTTCTCTCGAACCCAAATTTGACAAGGTGTGACGGAAAATGGTTCCAATATACATCATTTATGTGAAGTTAATGTAAAAGTTACTGCTTTGTCCAACTTTTTATATCACATTTCATGTAGATTTCTTACAAATCAAACATTAAAACCACGATTGCGTATTAACATTCATTACAATAAGGCAACTAACAAGGTTTCATATTCATCGCATGTCCTAGATCTAAGTCAGATTTTATACAAAAACCATGGAGTCATTTTCAAAATGAAAACTTTACAATGAGTGTGAATTATCTAGAACACAAAATATTTGGTATTGCTTAAAAAAAAACTTTGGATTAATCTGCATTATACAAACAATTTCATTTGCATTTACAAAATAATAAAATACTGAATTTACCCTTCACTTGTTTACGACGCGCGAAAGCTTGAGATAATCACATAATCCAAACAAAAAGCTTAAAAAGAAATTAGAATAGTACAAAACACCCACAAGCAGCAATCGAAACAAAATCGCTCCCTTCTTAAGTCCCACAACAATAAAACTGTCATCATTGCTATGCGGCCTGCCAACTATTAAGATTCACAATTAAGATTGCGCGTCTAATGCCTAATTCAACAATCAGATGACCATGTTGCCAACAACTTTTATATGCGCCCCACTAACTGCTTCACTGCTGCTGCCCCATTGTCATATAAAACCCTAAAACAGCTGTTGATTTAGCTGCCAACATTCTAAATTGCCACAACGTTTAGCCGTCATTAAGTCTGAAAAACATAAATACTCTTACTGGATTACTAAAGTGGATAGCGGCGGAGATGAGCGCCAATGAGAGTTGCTATGAAAATATTGTTTTTGCTATGCCTGAATGTTGAGCTATAAATCCTTTTGGGGGATATTCAAAAATTAAATAGGAACTTAAAGCAAATGAGATGTGACAATGACCTTAAAATGGTTCACTTATATTATGAAAGCATATAAGCTTCATTTGACCGTTTGATAAAATAATATTTTAGTTTTGTTTATAGTAGTTTCGGCTGATGTTTTCCGCCAATTTTCATACAAAATTGAGGAATTTTGCAACCCCGGAGAGCTAGGCTTTTGAAACAAATTTATGTTAGGTTGAAGTGACTGCCAAAGGCACGATTAGGTCAGATTTATTAGACCCGTTGTGATACCACGAAAAAACACCATCACGTTTCCTCTTCGAACCATTCTGAGGACCTGATAAAGGATACTTGGTCCTTTCTTACGTGATCTACAACCTGGCTCAGATTATCTATCAATGGAGCACACAGGAATTGCTGACGTGGGCCACTTAGTGTGGGGCAGTTGCATATGAGAAGAACCACCGTTTTCTCTTCTTCATCCTCTAACAACTCCTGCAGCATCGACGATAAGGCGCTCTCAACCTTTCTGCATGCCTTCATATAAGGCAATGCCCAGTTAATGTTCCTATAAGTATAAAAGTTGTCTCCTTACTTATGTTGGTCACGTGACGAGACCTTTAAGAATCCCATTTTGGCCCGGTTCCCTTCGATGTCGTACACACGGTGTTTGTAGCCATCTTTCGTTGGTTTAGTGTTCTTGGCAGAATCTGCCTGGTTGTACCCTGCCTAGCGCAGGGGCGGATCCAGCATGATTTGGGAGGGGAGGGGCCGATTTAAGTCAACTTTTTAAGTAAGATAAAGTGACCTTAAAATTTTTCATACAAACACACATACACTCATATACAAAAGTCAACATCACTCAGATTTTTCCAGTTTTTACTAAGTTTTGCTTCGACCTTCATTATTTTCGATATTTTTATAAAAATATGTATTACTATATAACACCAACAATCTAAGCATTTACTTAAGACTTTTTAAAAAATTCGGGAAAATTCCGCGTATTTTCATGCAAATTTTTACCTTTCAGTAAGAATTTTTAGAATTTATTTCTCAGATGAGGTTTTGCGTGAACGTTTGCGGGCAATCAAAGAGAGATATTTTGAAATACATACGCACATACATACAGTGTTGCCCTTGTGTCGCTTTGCGGAGATGTCATCCTTTTTAGAACATTTTGCTCCTTCGAAAACTATTTCAAATATTATGTTAATAATAATGAGCTTAAAGGGCGTGGTTAAATAAAACACAATGTTTAAAGTTGCATTGGTTTTTTTAATTTGTCAACATTTCGGCTTCAATCTGAAGCCACCTTCAGAACTGTAAGTAAACACAAATATATAAATATATGCAACTAGCTATACATATAAATGCAACCCAACTTACACTTGTGATTATCCTTGATCGACTGATCATATGTTCGAAAAACAAAATTAAGGAAGGCTAAGTTCGGCTGTAACCGAACATTACATACTCAGCTGAGAGCAAAGCTGCGTTGGTTTCGTAGAGTATCGTAGATGGTTTATAAGTGGTTTTTATTCCATATCACATACGTTTGGATATCTACCCATGACGTTTTTTGGAACGATATTCCTTCATCCTTTGTCAAATAAGGGAAAATCACCATATAGGAAAATGAACCTCGGGTAAGCCTGGAATGTGTTTGTATGCCATGGGTATCAAATGAAAGGTATTAAAGAGTATTTTAAAATGGAGTGCGCCTTAGTTCTATAGGTGGACGCCTTTTCGAGATATCGCCATAAAGGCGGAACAGGGGTGACTCTATAATTTGTTTGTGCGATATGGGTATCAAATTAAATGTATTAATGAGGGTTTAGTTGTATATGTGAAGGCGTTTTCGGGTACCGCTAATTTATTTATATACGTAATACTACGAACAGTATTCCCGCCAAGATTCCAAGGGCTTTTGAGATCGCCCTGTAGAACTTTTTCATTTTCTTCTACTTAAAATGGTAGGTGTCACATCCATTTTACAAGTTTTTTTTTAAGTTACATTTTGCGTCAGTAAACTAATCCAATTACCATATTTCATTCCTTTTTAAACGGGTTTTTAAAGGGTTTTAAAGGGTTGAATTGACAGGCTGCACGGCTCCACGGCCGGCCGTTGTGAACGAATTTTGTTATTAAAATTTAAGTAACTTCCCGATAAGCTACAAGCTGGAAGCTTGGAATATAGTTCACAAAAAATCGTCGCTGGGTGGCGCAAGGATCGAGATATTCAAAAAATTTGTTTTTGGCCGATTTGGCTCATGTTTGGAACACAGAATACATACATGGATAGAAAGCAACCTATGATATCCGATTTGGCTCATATTTGGAACAAATATTACATACAGTCCGGTAGAAGTGAAATAAAAATATTTTGGAGTTGGAGGAGGGACAAGCATACTTGGCCCAAAGTCGAGTAAAGTCTTTGGAAGGATTATGTATTCAGGACTTAGATTGTAAAAGATTGTTTGGAAAGGATCCTTGTAATAATGAGTCACTAAATGAACTAAATATAATGAAAAATAATAATTTTATAGCTTGAGAGCTTCTACAATTCAAGTGTCAACCCCACCTACGCGAGGGTAATCCTGTTACAGATATGAATATATCATACAACAACAGTCATTAGCTGTAGCAGAAGTCATTCTTACCAACTCATGTTTTACCCACGACCAGTTACGCGTAGCCTACACACTTTTTTAGAAACGTGGGGTAAAACCCACGGGCATAAGCTAGTACATATATAAGAGCTAAAAATTTTAAAATTTTATGTGTAAATAAAACAAACTTTTATAATTTTCATAAGTTCCTGATCAGAGCGGTGGGGGGGATCCACCACTGGCCTAGCAAGTTCGCCTGCAATGCAGCTTCCCTCGGTGTTCGTATGTACCGGGACCCATGTTTGGTGAGCATGATTCTATTGGGCTATCTCTTGAAGAGATCAGCGATTCTTCAAACTAAGAACATACGACAGAGCTCCATGCCAATGCAGCATGAGGGAAACCAATTTTCGCTAAGTGGTCCAGGAATCGTGAAAAATCAAAACATTGTCTCAACTTGAAAATTTTGCTTTCGAGATTTATGAAACTTCCCGACAACCCAGACCTGAGGGTTTGAAAAACACTTTAAGCTCTTCGTGTTTTAAAAAAAAAAAATAAATAAATGTAAGGCGCGATAACCTCCGAAGAGATCTAAGGCCGAGTTTCTCTTCCAATTTGCGTCGTGCTCCTCTTGATTTTTCCCTACAAATTGGCCGGACGGGACCTACATGTTTTATGCCGACTCCGAACGGCATCTGCAAAGCAGATGAGTTTTCACTGAGAGCTTTTCATGGCAGAAATACACCCGGAGTGCTTGCCAAACACTGCCGAGGGGCGACCCCGCTTAGAAAAATTTTCTTCTAATTGAAAAATCTTATTTCTAAAATTTTGATGTTGCTTTGCCCGGGAGTTGAACCCAGGGCATACTGTGTGATAGGCGGAGCACGCTACCCATCACACCACGGTGGCCGTGTTCTTCGTGTTTTAGTTCCTTATTAAAATACGATATTGAGTCCTTCACATTCGCCGCACGACTACCTGGCTGACAACGCGGGCTCAGTATTAAATAGAAAGAACCAACCACGTAATCGCCCCTTTTTAATAAGGCCATCAATACTTCCCGAGGTGGTCTGATATCGGGAAGGCTCCGCTGGAATACAGCCGAATATATCCCAAGGCTGCAAAGCGGCCAACAGGCACGATTCGCATAACAACCTGGATTAAAGGGCTGGCAATTCTTGTACTATGAGGTAAAATTGGGTAGATTATAGCCTTAAATGACTCAGTCTCCTAGTCGAGTGCTATGGAGTTCAGCTAAGTTCTCAAAACAACGAAAAGTTGCCTACTCTAGTGATGTTGAACCGAAACAACACATCGCCAATAATGCGACAGGGTCTAGTATAAATATTTATTACAAAACTCTTCTCCTGATTTTAAAGTGGGCACCTAACGCCTTTCTGCTATCAACACAAAAATCAAGCCAGCAATAATTTTCGAGCGCCAAATGAATTACAAATGGCAGTTGGCCAGTGGGTGTAGCATTTGACGCAAATAAATTACTGAACATATATTTACAGCAGCACCAGTAGGGAAATTAACATATATACATATATACAGAATTTGTGATTTGGTGGTGCCCGGAAAATTTTGCAGATTTCCCCAAGGTCAGTATGCAAGCAAGTGTGGGTGATATAATTAAAAGGGTTAAAGGAAAAGCAAACACTTTGGGTTTTCCAACGCGCTGCCGGCATACATGAAATTATTTTGATTTAGTTCAATGCTTGTTAGCAGAATTTGGTTATGAATAAATACCTAACACTCTTTTTGTGCGCACAATTTTCGGAATAATACCTAAAAGGATGCATATTTTGGGGTTAGGAATGTAATTTATTATGGATTTTTAAATTATTCGATTCTGCCTTTTTGCTGAATTGGCACATACTTCAGGCTAGAATATTCAAATATCGATTTGAGATTTTCACTGTTTTCACAGTAACTACAGTATTAAAGTAAAAAAAGAAGACTTAGGTACGTCTAGAAAACTAATGTTTTTAAGGGCTCGCATAAGGGTTGAAGTTTTACCTCAATAAAGGTTACCTTACCAGAACCAAATAACATGGAGGTTTCTGCGCAGAGCTTCATCGCTTTGTTATCGTTAACAGCCACTCCCGATATTATATTATTTTATAAATAGCTTATTATTTTTGTTGTAGGTTTTATTACTATTTGTTGTAGGTTTCTTACCGACTTGTTATCGAGTAACAGGTGTGTCATCGATTTTGCATTCAATTTTTTAATATGATAACAAATGGAGAACATGCCGATACCAAATTGATAACACTCCGACAAAAAATTAATAACTTTTAAATAAAAAATCGATAATTTTTCAAAAACAGATCAATAAATTTTCAAAAATAAATCTATAAAATACCCATAAAAAATTAGTAATACTACAAAGACCAAACAATAACTTTTAGACAACTTTCTGGTAACACATCAAACATGTTGCCTTATAAATCCTATAACTTTTCACCAACAAACCATTAACAAAAAATGGAAAACTTGTCACTTTTATTATTAGCAAAACGAAAACTCATCTTTATAAAGTCAGTAACACACCGATAACTAGTCGCTTAGAGATATCTAACACGCTCAAATCCTGGCGGAAACTAAATTATAGCTTATCTACAAAAACCGATTAAACTTCTATAAGAAATAGATATTGTATTGCCCCAGATGGGTGAGAAGAAAGAGAATATGTAGGGCAAAAAAAAGCACATTTCAACTATAGGTAGGTAACAATTGTAGAAGATGAGACTTATGTGTTCTGAAGGAAGGATAGTGAGCTATTTTTGAAAAGATAGGTAAATCCAGCGAAGGAAGAAAGGTATTTAAGTTTGAGGAGAGTAGAGAAGAAGGCTCAAAAGAGGATAAATAGGTCTAAGTGAATGCTGAAATAGAGCATGAAAAAATTAAGAGAAAACAAATAAAGGGTAATGAATTTGTTTAAAAGTTGGTTATGGTTCACGAGGAAAAGTAGTGAGAAAAATACGTAAAAGAAGAGAAAGACAAGAAGCTAGACAAGCAGCCCTTTCTGCTTTGTTTCTAATTTTATTCAGCTAAAGGCTCATAAACCGCGACTGGCAAGTTGTCTAGTATTAAAACGATGCCAAACTTTGTTTTAATTCTTGTGTTAAACATTAAGATTATACGATAAAAAATATAAATATATCAGCATTATGGCTGTAGAAATAAAGTACAAAAAATTGTGACCTATTGAACTTTGTGCCTGTAAGCTCATAAAATAAACAATTTGTTTCCCACTTAGACTGCAGTGCCAAATCTCATATAAGTGCTTGGAATTTTTATAGAATTGTCTTGCCCTTCTTTTTGCGTTTATTGGGTTTCGTAATAGCGCAAATAAATATAACGGCTATATAGAAAAATTACAGAACAAAATTGTAGAAATTGAATTATGAATGCGAGGTCGATGTTTGTGAAGTTATACTTCTTTAGAGACGCGTTACGAAAAACTATTGAAAGTGAAATTTTATATAATGTGACACAAAAGTCACAGGTTAAACAAATGCAGTTTATGTTTTTGTTCGCCGTGAATTGTGCAAGGAAACTTGCTTTCTTTTGCCTAAGATGCTATAACATCCGATAAATTCCCGAATTTATACTAAACTTATTGTAAGAAATTAAATGCTTATTTGTGCGATATTTTAAGTTTTAACTGAACTTTATTGACTTTGTTGATTATCATTTTCCAGCCCCTTTATTATTTTATATTAATAAATTATTAACATGAAATTAAAATTTGAATTAAATTGAATATTGCAATTAAAACTATTTTTTTGTGCCAAAGAAGAATAACTTCACACGCGTACATAAGTACATACACCCATACTTTTTTTTTGTATTTTTGCTTACATTTAGATGTACGACATTTAGATTTGTTTTTGGTTAAAAGTCTTAGTTTTTATACTCAGTAGAGCACAGCTCACAGAGTATATTAACTATGATTGGATAACGGTTGGTTGTACACGTATAAAGGAGTCGAGATCGATATAGACTTCCATATATCAAAATCCTCAATATCGAAAAAAAATTTTATTGAGCCATGTCCGTCCGTCCGTCCGTCTGTCCGTTAACACGATAACTTGAGTAAATTTTGAGGTATCTTGATGAAATATGTAGGTTCCTGGGCACTCATCTCAGACAGCTATTTAAAATGAACGAAATCGGACTACAACCACGCCCACTTTTTCGATATCGAAAATTTCGAAATATCGAAAAAGTGTGATAATTAATTACCAAAGACGGATTATACGATGAAACCTGGTAGGTGGGTTCACCTTATGACGCAAAATGGAAAATTAGTAAAATTTTGGACAATGGGCGTGGCACCGCCCACTTTTAAAAGAAGGTAATTTAAAAGTTTTGCAAGCTGTAATTTGGCAGTCGTTGAAGATATCATGATGAAATTTAGCAGGAACTTTACTCCTATTACTATATGCGAGCTAAATAAAAATTAGCAAAATTGGATGACGAACACGCCCACTTAAAAAAAAAAATTTTAAAAGTAAAATTTTAACAAAAAATGGAATATCTTTACAGTATATAAGTAAATTATGTCAACATTCAACTCCAGTAATGTTATGGTGCAACAAAATACAAAATAAAAGAAAATTTCAAAATGGGCGTGGCTCGGCCCTTTTTCATTTAATTTGCTTAGAATACTTTTAATGCCATAAGTCGAACAAAAATTTACCAATCCTCGTGAAATTTGGTAGGGGCATAGATTCTATGAGGATAACTGTTTTCTGTGAAAAAGGGCGAAATCGGTTGAAGCCACGCCCATATTTTATACGCAGTCGACGTTCTGTCCTTCCGTTCGGCCGTTAACACGATAACCTTAGGAAAAATCGATATATCTTTACTAAGCTTAGTTCACATACTTATCTGAACTCACTTTATCTTGGTATAAAAAATGGCCGAAATCCGACTATGACCACCCCACCATATTAACTAGAATAACATGAAAAAGTTGTGCAGGGCGAAATCAAAAGCCCTTGGAATCTTGGCAGGAATACTGTTCGTGGTATTGCATATATAAATAAATTAGCGGAACCTGACAGATGATGTTCTGGGTCACTCTGGTCCACATTTTGTTCGATATCTCGAAAACGCCTTCACATATACAACTAAGGGTCACTCCCTTTTAAAATCCCCAACCCCCATACCTTTAATTTGCTACCCATATCGTACAAACGCATTCTAGAGTCACCCCTGGTCCACCTTTATGGCGATATCCCGAAATGGCGTCCACCTATAGAACTAAGGCCCACTACCTTTTAAAATACTCATTAACACCTTTCATTTGATACCCATACTGGTCCGCCTTTATGGCGATATCCCGAAATGGCGTCCACCTATAAAACTATGGCCCACCCCCTTTTAAAATAATCTTTAATACCTTTCATTTGATACTCATATCGTACAAACACATTCTAGAGTCACCCCTGGTTCACATTTATGGCGATATCTCGAAAAGGAGCCCACCTATAGAATTAAGTCCCACTGCCTTTTAAAATACTCATTAATACCTTTCCTTTGATACCCATATCGTACAAACGCATTCTAGAGTCACCCCTGGTCCACCCTTATTGCGATATCTCGAAAAGGCGTCCACCTATAGAACTAAGGCCCACTACGTTTTAAATAATCATTAATACGTTTCATTTGATATACATGTCATACAAACACATTCCAGGGTTACCCTAGGTTAATTTTCCTACAAGGTGATTTTCCCTTATTTTGACTCCAAAGCTCTCAGCTGAGTATGTAATGTTCGGTTACACCCGAACTTAGCCTTCCTTACTTGTTTATATTGTGTTTCGTATCTTTTATAGAATTCCTTTTATAACTCACACTATATTGGCATACACGGCGTATGAGTAACTTTTAATGATAACGAGAAATATTTTCAACAGTCTTATTTGCGGTTCCTTTCCTGAAAAATAAGGTGCAAAGTATGTTCCGACATTATTTATGAAAAGAAGCCGCCATAAAGGTACACAACTACAATTCACACATATATACATTATTTCATTGTAATATGTCACTTGAACCTTCTTTAAATTCATTTAGTAACTGAGAAGGCTGAGTAATATATGTGATGGGAATATAAATTTATTGCAAACGTGACAAACGTGATATATTTTAAATAAAACCAATAGCTTTACTTAAACTATTTTTTCAATAAACCACTTTTATAGGATTACTATTGTGATAGCCCTTTTCCTTTATTTTTTTAAAAGCAGTTGACAAATAAGACTGATAATTCTTTGTATAAATATAATTCTTAACAGTTAATTACTGTAGCAGAAGTTTAGATGATAAGAAGCTTTCACGCAATTTTGCTTTTAATAACTCTAAAAAAATCGGTTCGATAATATTTTCTATTTGTATCATATTAGTACTCTAAGGAAATGAAAGGAAAAGATAGAAAAGGAAAGGAGAGGAAGGGAAAGGAAAGGGAAGGGAAGGAAAGGAATGGAAATGAAATGGAAAGAAAGGAAAGAAAGAGTAGAAAAGAAACAGAGAAAGTTGCCCATGAGTTATCGGTTTGTTGTTAACAGAATGTGACACGTTATCCTTTTCTTATCGTTGAGCCATCGATTTATTATCGGCGATGTATAGAAAAGTTATCAATTTCTTATAGAAACATAATAAACATCCATCGACTAGAATAATTTTGGATGAGTTATAGACTTTTTATGGACGATTTATCGGTTTGTTATCGAAATATTATGGATCCGTAGGAATACTGAGTATTTTGTTCTCAAAAAGTTATCGATTTACTATCGAAACCTACCGATTTGTAATCAGAGTGCTACTCATTTTTGATCGGAGTGCTATCCTTTTGTTATCGAAAAGTTATCGGTTTAAAATCGCAGTGTCAGAAATTTGGACTCGGCGTGTTATGGTTTTGTTACCAATAATTTAAAGATTTTTTGTCGAAAAGATATTAATTTCCTTTTAAGAGTAATTTATTTGCTAATGGAAAGTCATCGATTTTTAGCGACGGACGCGGGGTTTGCTATGCAACAGTTACCGATTAGTTTTTCATATCCAATATACAAAGAATACCAGTCAACCAGAAAGTTTTGCTCATTTTAATAACAATTTTTTTCCGGAATAATAATTTTTTATTCAGTAGATAATAGTTTTCAAAAAAATTATTCCTAAAACTAAATGAAAAAAAAAAATTGAAAATATGCCTCGCAAAATTATCATAAACGGTTTGCTTGGCTCCGCTAGCGTTGTAAGTTTCCGAGATATGATTTTTTTAATGAGATTTTTTTATAAACTTCCTTTGCTCAGTATCTTTAGGCCAAAGAGCTATTCGGTCCCAAAAAGTATACGAGTGCAATTTCTGCGTCGAGTATTTTTTTTTAAATAAGTTTTGATATAGATTTATATCTGAAATGCACCCTTACCACGGCTTTATAACCGCTTTTTCCTCTATCTCATACGAACAGTTTTGCTTCAAAGCAAGTCAGTCTGTAGTTCGGTACTATTTACATAGCAAGCGAATGAAGCAAGTTGGTAATAAATCAAATCATACATATCTTTGTTGTTTCTGTCCTATTTTTCTTAATACACCTAAAAATTCATTGCTTATTTAATATTGATTTTTATCAACAAATTCAACAAGTATCTTATGTGTAAGGCTGACGATAGAGTGAAAGCGAGAAGCGTTGCTAAAATATAAAGATAAAGAACTATAAAAATGGTTTCTTATGAAAATTTGCAAAAGATATTAGAGTTCTAGAAATGTTTGAAGTTCATGAAATATATGAATATAAAAATGCTTCCCGCCTAGCACAGCTTATAGCGAACACTCGGCAGTCAGCCAAAGCCTACAAGCCAGGGATGGAAAATAATAATTATTTTTTTTTTTCCGGAGTCGAGAATATCCGGGTCAAAAACTTTTCTTCGGTGATATGTTTGAGTTCACAGGTATCTCTATAGCAATATCATGTCGAATAATGTATACTTTTTATTTTTCGAACTTTTTCCACAAAAGTTCACATATAAAAGTAAAATCTGTTTTTTTATTTTTTGAGTCCGATAGAACTAGTTAAACTCGGACTTTTAAAAATCAAAGTCCGGAAATAAAAGTTAAATCCGGACTTTTATTTTTAAGGCCAAAATTAAAGTCCGGCTTAATAACAAAGAAACGGCTTATCCGAAAATTTTTATTCGGATAACCCGTTTCTTTGTTATCAAGCCGGACTTTAATTTTGGCCTTAAAAATAAAAGTCCGGATTTAACTTTTACTTCCAGAATTTTATTTTTGAAGGTCCGAGTTTAACTATTTCTATCGGACTAATGTAGTAAAAATCCGAAAATAATTTTTATCTTGATCCAAATATATTAAAAGTCCAAAATTTATAGTTTTGCAAGGAATTATATTATAAAAGGCATAACAGTTTCCGCCCCTGGCGACAGACCTTTATCAAAATTATATAAAATTATTTCGCATTCTATGCTTTGAGAAACGTCCGACTTGTATTTTTTGACCAATTTTGCTGCGCTCGCCCGAACCGTAGTTTCATCCATGTCTTCAAATTGCCACAAAAAGGAAAACGTCTCGTTCAAATTTCTCATAGCTGCAAATCGTTCAGTAATGCCAGTGAATACCGAATCAACGATCACAAGAATGTATTGTTTTTAAAATCATACTCTGAATCAATCGTAATCATCTCATTTCCCTTATCTCCAAAACGTCTTTTGGGTTTTCTCTTTCGAATGTCTGGAAACTTTGGCGAGATGTTCAATTGAACAGCAATTGTTTTGCATTCGTTTAAACTTGTTTCCCATTGGTTTCTGATTAACTTCAAATCAGCTAATAAGGCATCTAGATGTCAGACCTCAACATCTATACTGGCATTTCTATCTTGGAGTACGACGTTTTGTTTCTTTAATGGTTGTCAGTATTTTGAACCAAATTGAGGACAGCAACATACATTCGAACTTTTTGATGAAATTGAAAATGCCGGTAACATCTCCGTATGCTTGTACAGTCAAATTTAGCTTAGCTAATGCGTTTAGTGCTTATGTTAATCCTGGAACAAAGTTTGCGAACGGTCTGATTGCCTCAATTCTAGCCGACCACCTAGTATCTGAAAGACTGTGAAGAGAACACGGTACATTTTTCTGAGGATGTCCCATCGTTGTGGACTGCTGCTAAAAATAGTAAAACATTTTTGTACAACTCCGAAGAAGGTAATTGCAGCCGTACACATTCTGTAGCATCAACACTACATAAATGGAAACTGTGGGTTACACAAGGCGAGTAATCAGCATTCGAGTTTTTGTCGAGAATGTGACGTTGTGCTCCGTTGTAAGCTCCTTTCATGTTGGCGCCGTTATCGTACCCTTGTGTACGGCAATCTTTTAATGGGATTTCATGTTTACCTGGAGTATCGCAAATTAAATCCGCGATTTCCTTACCCGTTTTTTGGTTACAATACACGAAAGCCAAAAACCGTTCTTGAATTGTAAAATTTGGTGAATTGAAATAGTGGTAGCACAAAACGAACGTAGTCGGTTCAACGTGACTAGCAGCAGGCGTAGCATCAACGATAATAGCAAAATACTTGGCTTTTTTGCATTGATATAATATAGTTGCCCTCACGTATTTTGCACAAATTTCTATAAATTCGTTCTGAATGTCTGGGGAAAGATAGTGAACTTGTAAACGTTTGTGCTGCTGTTGTGAAATCCTAACTTTCTCCACATTATCTAAATCCGGCTTTATAATAAGGAAACGGCTTATCCGAATTAAAAAAATGTTTTAATTAATTTTATGGCATTAAAAAATAAAAGTCCGGATTTAGCTTTTATTTATTATTATATATTATTATTTTATATTATTAACTAGTTCTATCGGACTCAGGTAATAAAAATCGGAAAATAATTTTTAACTTGATCCAAATATATTAAAAGTCCAAAATTAATAGTTTTGCAAGGAATTATATTATAAAAGGGATAATAGTTTCCGTCCCTGCTACATATGTAGAATTTTATATATCAGAAGATCCTTGCGGAAAACCAACTGCTTTGTCTGGCTAGCTTGCTGTGTCACTGCAGACATTTAGTAAATAAATACGGTAAAATTCAAGAATTTTTCGTGGCACATAAATCAATCTTATGTGTCACTTGTAACCATACCGGCTGTTTAATTTATTGCTCATCATATTTTATGAACTTCTTGACATGTATCTTAAATGCAAATTGATGGTTTTATTCGTATGAATGACTATTAACTACAAGAAATGATGACAATGCTGTAAGAAAATAAACGTCAATGTGTTAGTATAATAAAGTAGATATAATAAAAATAGCAAGTATTTTCATATAATTTATTGAAATATCAGATATGGAGTTTTTCTTACCTTAGCAGAATGACTCAAGAAGAAAAATGGAGTACCATCAGGTATACCATCAGGGCCCGTATCGTATAAGACGACCGGGGATGAAAAACCAATTTCACTCAACTTATAAATATGAATCTGTCAAATTATTTACAAAAATTTTAATAAAACATGGATCTAATAAGTACGGTGGTCACTAGTAAACATATGCCAACTACAGAATTTTTCAATTCAGAGCTATTGTGATTTGAAAAACTGATTTCGATCACGGATCATATAACACAATACGAGCCTAGAAAAAATTATCAAAACAAGATGACATAATACGGCATAAAGTAAAATAAAATTAAAAAACAAAAAAAATTTAATTAAACTACATAAAATAAAAAACATAACATAAAATAAAAAATTAAATAATATAAAAAAAAATTAAGTAAAATTAAAAACAAAATGAAATAAAATAAAATAATATAAACTAATATAAAATAAAATAAAAGTAAACTAAAATAAACTAAAATAAAATTAGATTAAATAAAACTACAAGAAAAAAATAAAATGAAATAAAATAACATAAAAAAATAACAAAAAAAAAAAAGAATATAAGTAGTATAAAACAAAATAATTAAAAATCAAGCTCAATGAAATTAAATTTAAAAAAATTAAATTAGTCGCATTTTATCAAAACGTTTTGAACTTATCATCGATATACGATCGATATGTTGTCAAAATATTTTCGGTATGTTATCGGCTTGTTACCAATTTTTTCTTTGTTATCTTATTATTTGTTATCAAAAATTTATCGATTACTTACAGAAAAGTTTATTATCGGCACCTTGTCGATTTCTAACAAAGAACAGTTGGTACTTATATCTAAGAATTCATGAGCTTAACACCGGCTTATAACAATTGAATTTCAATTATTATGTTTTCTAAGAGAAACTGAAAAGAAAGAAATATTTACTGGCATATTTCGATGGACCCATTTCGAAAACCGATGATTACGTTGGCGGTTTTCGAAATGGGTCCATCGCAATATGCCAGTAGATGTTTCTTTCTTTCAGTTTCTCTTAGAAAACATAATAATTGAAATTCAAATGTTATAAGCCGGTGTTAAACTCATGAATTCTTAAATATAATTATAAACTGAACACACCATTAAACAAACATACATAAATATGTACAACTGAGCCCGAGTTTACAAAGATTCTCATTCGCAACGAAGAAGAACTTTACAAAAATAAATCTACATGGCACACAAATCAATATAGAGACAAAATGTCTCAATTGTGTTGTTAGTGTAGAAATGAGAAAAACTGAATTAAGCATGAAAACAAATACCAGCAGGATGACCTAGTGGTTAAAGGCTACTGCAGTTTCATCCCGGTGAAGCCTTTGATAATATTACAAAATTGTCTGATGATGATTACGTTGGCGGTTTTGGAAATGGGTCCATCGCAATATGCCAGTAAATGTTTCATTCTTTTCAGTTTCTCTTAGAAAACATAATAATTGAAATTCAATAATTATAAGCCGGTGTTAAGCTTATGAATTCTTAAACATAAGTAAAGAACTGTTGGTTTTTTATCCTATATATACTTTAAAACTTTGATATAAAATCGGTGGAAAATGTGTAAACCTTTTATGAAAAATCGATAAGAAACTAATAAGAAGCCGATACCTTGGCACCAATAAGTCGATTACAAACCGATAAGTCGACGATAGTAATAACCAGCAAGAATCCGACGAAGCTCGTCTAATCATGCGCGGAACTTCTTGATTCTAGTACAGTTACATCTATTATGTATTAACTTAAACCCCTAGGACTGGACCTCCCCTGAAAAAAACTGAAAAAAAAACAAATCACAATATTTTAACACATGGAGTTTCATGAGTACTTTGTTTTAATTATTTTTATACCCAGCTATTCTTATACAGAGGGTATTATAACTTTAAGTGGATAACGGTTGGTTTGTAGATATAGACTATATCAAAATCATCAGTATCCAAAAAAATTTGATTGAGCCATGTCCGCACGTTCGTCTGCCCGTTAACACGATAACTTGAGTAAATATTGAGATATCTTCACCAAATTGGGAACACGAGCTTAACTGGACCCAGAATAGATTGATATAGAAAATGAGTGACATCGGGTGATAACCACGCCCACTTTTTATATATATAACATTTTGGAAAACACAAAAAAACTGATTATTTAGTAAATAATACACCTAGAAATTTGAAATTTGACGTGTGGACTGATATTGAGACTCTTGACACAAATTTGAAAAAAAAAAATTTTAAATGTGCTTGGCACCGCCCACTTGTGATAAAATCAATTTTACAAATATTATTAATCTTAGCGGCCACCGTGGTGTGATGGTAGGGTGCTCCGCCTACCACATCGAATGCCCTGGGTTCACACCCCGGGCAAAGCAACATCAAAATTTTAGAAATAAGGTTTCTCAATTAGAAGAACATGAAAAGCTCCCAGTGAAAACTCCTCTGCCTTGGAGATGCCATTCGGAGTCGGCATAAAACATGTATGTCCCGTCCGGCCGATTTGTAGGGAAAATCAAGAGGAGCACGGCGCAAAATGGAAGAGAAGCTCGGCCTTAGATCTCTTCGGAAGTTATCGCGCCTTTCATTTATTTATTAATTTATTAATCGTAAATCAAAAATCGTTAAACCTATCGTAACAAAATTCGGAACAGAGGTTGGCTTTACTATAAGGAATGCTTTGAGGAAAAATTACCGAAATCAGTTAAGGACCACACCCACTTTTATATAAAAGATTCTTAAAAGGGTCGTGGACGAATAAAATAAGCTATATCTTTGCAAAGAAGAGCTTTATATCAATAGTATTTCATATCCCAAGTGGATTTATAACAATAAGTAGAAATAACTTCAAATTTTAAGAAATGGGGGTGGCACCGCCCCTCTTACGACAAAGCAATTTTCTATGCTTGGAGAGCCATAACTCTAAGAAAAATTAGTTCAGAATAGAAACATATGTATATGTATTATTGCGCAGCCTTGTAACACTATTAAGGACACAAAACAAACAACAACTGCATTTCAAGTGTACAGCTGGGAATGTAATGTTCGGTTTCACCCGAAATTAGACTTTCTTACTTGTTTTTTTCAATATTTGTGTCAAGAAGTCGTTTTTCACTGCTTATCGGAGTTACTGGTAAATTGAGTATAAAGTTCTTTAATGTTTTATTGTCTTAAAAATATTTGGAGTATGTACTCTTTGAAAGAATCACCCATTTCCTTAGAAATCCCCGTTCAAAGGACGTTATAATTATGCAGTTGTTGTTACTATAACGACAAAAAACAATCCCCGAAAGTTTGGGAGTGTTATCGATGTTGATTGTTCTTTGCTGGACAACGTTCCAGTACGATTTAATATGACCACATTGAACCTTCTCATACAAGAAAAATCACAACTATTTTTTATAAATTTTTCTCCGCGTGACACTTGTTTGAATAATAAGAATCATTCCAGCACTTTATTCAATTTTGTCGATACAACCAAAATGCAAATGGCGAACTTGTATCTGGGGTGTAACAGCCAAATACTCAAGACAGTGCAATGGCTTGCTTAAAATAGTGAATCAGTAGAAATTATTGATGCTATTTAACACATGCAGTTCCTTTCATGTCTCGAGGCGTTTTCAAACACTTCGTGTTGGTCTATCGCAAAACCGTCATTAAACAACTAACACAAAACAGATGGAACTGCAGTTGACGCTACCAGCAGACTAAATGCATAAATCATATGTTTGAGTTCCACCATCCACAATTTCTTCATAATTTTCTGCTGTCATTGCGATTTCAAGCGTTTTGCATGCAGAGCTATTGCCTTTGCCGATACAAATCGGTCTTTGTAATGATTCGCTTCAGCTTTGCTGAAATTAATTAATAGCAGACAATATCTGAAGTTGAGAATTCAATTAAAATATTAACTACACATTAACTTTGTACACATCTATGTAATTATTGCATAACTCCATATGTATATGTCATGAAGTATGAATTATTTATATGCATATGGGGTAAAGTATATCAACCGTTCCACTTAAAAAGCTTCATCTCTTCGATTTGAATGAAATGTGGTGAAATTGCTGTGCTATATAGTGGTGTTAATTTTACTTAAGTTCACTCCTAAATTTTTGATGGTTACCGAGATATAATCGTCTGAATTCTCAATTTTTTTTTTTTGAAGCCTTTTTTCTATAAATCATAAGTCGTGTAATTGGCTTTCTAAGAAGAAATGAATAACACGGTTTCTAAAGTATTTTTTCCATTCTTTTCGAATATAAATATAAAAAATTATTTAGAAAAATTTTAGTAAAAATTTTATTAAAAAATTTTTTTTTTTAATTTTTTTAAAGAGGGGCATTTTTCATATTTTTATTTTTATTTTTATTTTTAAATAAAAGCTTGATATTTTTCCTTTAAAAGGAAAAAAAAAAATTTTTCTTTAATACGTTTTTAATTTAAACATATAGAGTTCCAGCTAAAATTCACCCATACATTTTATAATTTTTTTTTTATTTTTTTTTTTTTTTTCAAATTTGAACATTTTATTTATTTTTATTTCTATTTTTAAATAAAATCTTGATATTTTTCCTTTAAAATGATAACTATCTTGTTATGCTTCCCGAAAATTTCTTTGATACATTTTTTTTAACATAGAATTACAGATAAATGTATAAATTTTTTTATGCGCGCTTTAACTATTTTTTTTTTTTTTATTTTCAAAGGAAAGCTTTCCCATTATTTCATTCTATAAAATAGTAATAAATAGTAATAAAAATAAAGTTTTGTACAAATAAATAAATATAACTCACATGTTCACTAAGTATTAAGCAAAATATAATACCACAATGAAAAAAGTGTAAGAACATTTCGTTTCAGTGAAAACATCAATTGGATCACGTGAACATGTTCAAAAGAGATTAATCCTCTGTAATCTTAAAGAACTGTATGAACATTTCAAAAATACACACTCCGAATACCGATTGGTTTATCAAAATTTTCCCGACTAAGGCCACGCCACTGTGGTTTGGCTGGTGCCAGGGGTACTCACATGGTGTGTGTTTGCGTCCGTCACGAAAACGTAAACCTTATGCTGGAATCTGTCAACTTCAAAGACATGACTCTTGGAACTGACTTTCCTTTTTAAAATTATGAAGATGTTTTTAAAATAATTAATTGCAGAAGTAATACTGCGGAATGTAATCTCAATGAGTGTCAAAAATATCACGGAGTTGAGATTTTTAAAATGTCTTTAAAATCAGTTCTTGAAGATAAAGATATAGAAAAAGTAGAGTATGTGAGCTGGCAACAAACTGAAAGAAGATTTTGTGGAAGAACTGTGCGATCGCATTTACAAGTTAAAGCCTCATTCATATATTGCCAAACAACAGTCGGGCTTTTTCAAAGATAGAAGAGAAAACGTAAAAGAAGGCGAATTTCTCATAACATGTGACTTTGCTGAAAATTACTCTTTCATTGCTCAAAATGCTGCACAATCTTTTTACTAGAATAATGACCACATGACGATACTCAATGTCGTTTTTTATTATAAGGAAGGAAATACTGTTGCACATAAAAGTATTGCAATTTTATCAGATAGTCTGGAACATGACACAGCAGCTGTATATGCTTTCAAACAACTACTGATGAAGTATTTAACTAACAACTTCAAAGTTACCAGAATTATATACTTTACTGACGGGGCAGCACAACATTTTAAAAACAAGTTAACTTTCAAAATCTTGTACATCACGTAGAAGATTTCGGTATTCCAGCAGAATGGTATTTCCATGCTAGTGCAAATGGCAAATGCGCATGTGATGGACTTGGTGGAAACTTGAAAAGACTTGCAAGGCGTGCCAGTTTACTAGCTTCACCGGATAGTCAAATTCTTAATTGCGATTCAGTGGGCCAAAGGAAACTTACTTCAAACAGAGATTTTGTTCAGTTCTAATGAGAGTCATGCAAATACAGGCAACGAATTAAAAGATCGTTTTCGTTCAGCTGAACCATTACCTGGAACACAAAAATTTCATTCATTTATTCCTGCTTCTACAACACAGCGTGAAGCAAAAAGATTTTCCCTTCATACTAGCAGCCAAGAATTTCCCAAAAACATTAGTATGTACAACTCTATTATATTGACTTTGAACTGAATAGATTTTAATGCCAGTATGTATAATTTTAGATTAAATTTATTCAATAAACTAGCAATAGTCTGTAAGTACAACGTGTAGAATGAAATAAAAAAAAAATGGTTTTATACACAGAATAATATACAGGTGTTCAAGTGACTATAAAATTAATATAATGGCATTATGTGGGTGAATTTTTATCTGTACCTCTATGTTAAAATAAAAATGTAATAAAGGAATTTTCGCATGCCAAAATAAAATAGGTATCATTTTAAAGGAAAAATATCAAGCTTTTATTTAAAAATAAAAATATAAAAAATGCCCCTCTTTGAAAAAAATTTAAAAAGAAAATTTTTTAATAAAATTTTTACTAAAATTTTTCTAAAAAAATTTTTTATATTTATATTCGGAAAGAATGAAAAAAAAAATACTTTAGAAACGGTTTTATTCATTTCTTCTTAGAAAGCCAATTACACGACTTATGATTTATAGAAAAAAGGCTTCCACAAAGAAAATTGAAAATTCAGACGCTTATATCTCCGTAACCATCCAAAATTTAGGAGCGAACTTAAGTGAAATTAACACTACTATATAGCAAAACAATTTCACAAAATTTCATTCAAATCGAAGCGATGAAGCTTTCTAAGAGGATCGGTTGATATACTTTACCCCATATATGTGCTTTGTGAGTGCAAATATTTATATGCAGATGTGTATGTAATTTTCAAAAGTTTTCAGCTTATACTTAATAAGCTTTCGGCATTAAATAATTATAAGTGATTTTAATTAATGTTAATTAATTAGCTATTCGCTTAGTATAAAGTAAGTGGAAAATAGTTATCTCCGCGTACTTAATTATTTGGTTGTGGTCGGGTACTCACGTGCATATTTTTAAGGTTGATACTTATTCAAATCAATAGCTTAAGTAGTTAGTTAAGAGAGGGAAATAAGTGTAGATAATAGGGTGCTTCAAAAAAATTCTTTTCTCATTTGCTTTATTGAACAAATTTTCACAGTACTCAAAAGGGAAGTTCTAAAACGACCAGCGGGCTAGATTAAGTTAGATACACAGTTTTTGAAATAAATTTTTATTATCTATGTCTTTCTACTAAGACCTACCCATAATCCTTGGAGGCAGCCATGCCAATGTTGGCAAGCAATATTTCGAAATAGTAGAAGACTTCGTTTATTTGGGAACCAGCATTCACACAAGCAACAAAATCAGTTTTAAATTCCACTGGAGAATTACTCTTGGCAATAAAGGCCAGTTTGAGCTAAGTAGGCAATTAAAAAGTCCTCCCTTACTTACTTACTTACTTAATTGGCGCTTAACCGTCTAAAGGGTTATGGCCGTACAACAAGGCGCGCCAGTCGCTCCTTCGCTCCGCCAACCGGCGCCAATTGGTAACACCAAGGGAGTTTAAATCGTTTTCCACCTGGTCCTTCCGACGAAGTGGGGGCCGCCCTCTACCTCTGCTTCCATAGGCGGGTTCCGATAGAAACACTTTCTTGGCCGGAGCATCATCTTTCATTCGCATAACATGGCCTAGCCAGTGCCTCCGCTGCGTTTTAATTCGCTGGACTATGTTGATGTCTGCGTATAGCTCGTACAGCTCATTATTAAATCTTCTTCGGTACTCGCCATCGCCAACGCGTTGAGGTCCATAAATCTTTCGAAGAACTTTTCTCTCGAACACTCCCAAAGCCGCTTCATCTGCTGTTTGTCCATGCTTCTGTCCCATATAGCAGGACGGGTACGACAAGTGACTTGTAGAGTATGATTTTCGTTCGCCGAGAGAGGACTTTACTTTTCATTTGCCTACCTAGTCCAAAGTAGGATTTATTGGCAAGATTGATTCTTCGCTGGATTTCAGTGCTGATGTTGTTGCTAGTGTTGATGCTGTTGCTAGTGTTGATGCTGTTGCTAGTGTTGATGCTGGTTCCCAAATAAACGAAGTCTTTTACTATTTCGAAATTATGGCTGCCAACAGAGGCGTGGTTGCCAAGGCGCATATGCGCTGACTCTTTGCTCGATTACAGCAGGTACTTCGTTTTGTCCTCATTCACCATCAAACTTTACAGCTTCTTTTTCCAGTTTGGAGTAAGCAGAACTAACAGCGCGGCAACCTCCTCCCTTGACAAACGAAAATCATGCCCTACAAGACATTTATCGTTATTGTCTGCTATATGATGACAACATCAGAAGAAGCGGCTCTGAGAGTGTTCGAGAAAAACGTCCTTCGAAAGATTTACGCACCTCTATACATTGGGGAACGTAAGTACCAAAACATTTTTATTGATGAGCTACACAAGCTCAACCCAGATATCAACAGCTCCGAGAATCAAAATACAGCGGCTGTGCTGGCGAGGCCATGTTATCGAGTGAAATATTACGCTCCGGCTAAGAACATATTTTTAGCGGAACACGCCTATGGAAGCAGAGGAAATATTCGGCCCCCACTCCGTTGAAAGAGCCCGAAGGAAAACGATTTCAATTAGCTTGGTTTGAACAATTGGCTACAGTTAACCCAACTAAAAAGCTCAAATTATGTAAGTAAGTAAGAGAGTATAGCAGTTTTTGATTTTGCGCTCTACATTTAGTGGTTAAGTGAGCTGAGACGTGTTCCCTATTGAAGTTGTTAAAATAATAAAATATGTTTGCCACTTATCACCAGCTGCCTGGTCGTGGGTGCGTGAGGCTTCGTCATGCGTCTTATGTACTATCAGTTTAGGTGAATAATTTCTAACGTTTATTAACTTAAGCTGATTCTCCTTTGTTTTGGGACGTAGCAATAAATGAGCTGCTTCAAATTAGGTGTAGCCAAGTTTGAGTCATTGCCGATGACCTAGAAATTGTTATCAGGTATAAATTTCTGAGTACACTGAGGAAAACTTCACAGGGTAACCTGAGTACCGTGACCATGTGTTCCAAACTATGAAGATTAGCTGTCAACCCTTAAAAGACAGAGTTCGTTTTTTAGGCGGAGGTACAAGGTTCGTTTATTTAGATCACCCGCAATTAGTATAGTACCGCTGGTACTTTCTGATAGGGCTTCGTAACTTGGAATTATTCTTGACAGCAAGCTGTCATGTAAGCTTAATTTGGAGAGCAGCGATCGAAAGGCTTTGATTATCTTGTAGTGCTGTCGAGGGGCAACCAACCAACGATGGGAGCTTACTCCAAGTATAGTTCATTGGCTACACTATATCCTGGCCAAGCCGATTCTCTTCTAAGTCATTCTGGTCTCCAGCTACTGGCTATGATTGGAAAGCGAGGCCCTTCGGAAAACACCCACATTGGCACTTAAAGCGATGGTGAATCTGTACCTGGTGGGAATATGGTCGCAGGCCGGACAGCAACACGGCTTCCTGACGCGGGATATAAGTTTGTGAAGGCGGATACTCTACCATTCTGACCGACCTCTTCGACATCATACCTGGTAGGAGAGATTATGTGCATATCCTGTTGTAGCATTCACCCCTCATATTCGTTTAAGGAGTGAAAAGAGTGGAGAATTTTTATGGGGCGAGAGTCTAACTAACCTGTTCACGGATGTATACGGGCCAGACCAGAGGGTTTGGGGTGGAGTATTCTGCCTGTATCGTCTTCCAGAAAAAGACTATTGCTGCAGCCGTTAAGGAATTTAATATCTACTCAGAATGTCAAGCGGCGCTAAGATATGCGAGAAACCGTAAGGGAAAACTCATAACGTCACACGTCATCTGCAATACAGTGATATAAACAACCTGGAGTTTTTATTTCCTTTTTTGAGGGTTCGGAAAGCTGTAGAATAAAAATTGGTTTCACGTTTCCTTCTGAGAAGCATTCGCTTTTGATTCATTTTCAAATTTTAGTGTGAAGCAATATTGGCACATAACTGGACCACTTCCATATATCAAGTGTGACGAAACGATTGTTCCAGAAAGATTTCTTTTAGCTTTCTTATTATTAACATACGATATTAAACTCACAAAGTGGGTCATATTTTTAAAGAAAGAGGACTTTGGGCTCACTATGGGCATTGCCTTCTAGCGTCTCATGGTTCTAAGTTATCCCTCGTCAGTAAGAGCTAATGTTAGAAGTGCGAACTGCATTAAAAAACGATTGCCTTCGTATCATGCGCCCTCCAGGTGAAGGCTACAGCTTTAAGAGACAGCAGTGTTGTCAAATCAAGAGGTAAAAACTAAGCTAGATCTTAATAAGTTTGCAGTATTTACCAAGAAGATGGAGTTTTTTTATATCCTAAGCCGTGGCAACTAATTGGAGTTCTTCCATTTGGTCGTCAAAAAAATCTCGGTGACACTATGGACACATTTAGTTTAAAAAAAAAATAATTGCAAGGCGCGATAACCTCCGAAGAGATCTAAGGCCGGGCTTCTCTTCCAATTTGCGTCGTGCTCCTCTTGCTTTTCCCTACAAATTGGCCGGACGGGACCTACATGTTTTATGCCGACTCTGAACGGCATCTGCAAGGCAGATGAGTTTTCACTGAGAGCTTTTCATGGCTGAAATACACCCGGAGCGTTTGCCAAATACTGCCGAGGGGCGACCCCGCTTAGAAACATTTTCTTCTAATTGAAAAACCTTATTTCTAAAATTTTGATGTTGCTTTGCCCGGGGTGTGAACCCAGGGCATACGTTGTGGTAGGCGGAGCACGCTACCATCACACCACGGTGGCCGCCATACCTTTAGTTTATATGAGGTATTTATTGACCGGCCATTTCAATATAACGTTCTCATTTAGCTTTCGCATATTCCCGTATATTACTTACAACTTTCGAGCGTTCCGCTTATCGACACATAAATAGGATACCTGCGTCTTGCCATTTTTTAATTAAACTAAATTAAAATTAAATTAAATATAATGTAAATAACACACACGACAAACCGACACGTGAGCCACATAAAATAATGACAGTTGATTTACTACTCACACCACAACACATCTTTCCGCAACTGTACTGAATTTTCATTCGCTTGTAGCAATGCTTTGCTTAGGGTAAAACATTTTAAAATTTAATTCTTAAATATTTTATAAATTAATAGGATGGTTCCTTATTTATGTAGCTATGTTTTCAGAGCTAAATGTAAGCCATTTGCATCCCAATCTACCCTATAGCGTCCGAAATAAGCTCTTCCCAAAATTTAATGCTTTGATTTATTACTTATTTAATTACATATATATCTAGTTTCGAAATCTCTTGTGTAAGTTTAAAATGTGAAATCTATTTTTGCAACGAAAGTATTCAAATATGCAACAGGACTACTAAAATTGTACACAAAATGTCATTTTAGCATCTGCATCACCACTTGTTGCGCATTCATCTCTCACATGCCGCCACAAATTCTGGAAAAGCTATTAAACACGTCCTGATACTTCATGGCGATTTCAAAAGCGCTTTTCACTTAAGGGAAGCTTACAATTTTGTTATATATTTGTTGATAAAAAATGAAAATCACGTGCATAACAGCCACGTATATAAAATAAAAATTTATTACATCATCTAAAAAACTGAAGTAGCTGTATTGAATTTGATACAACTTTTTTGTTGTATGTGTGTGCGCGCTTGTGTGCGTGCTGGCACGTATTTGTTCTATTGCTATTTTGAAACAAAAATAAAGAATATTACAATGGCAATTTTAGCGAAATAAATATTCAGACACGCAAACTGTGAAGTATGAAATAAATCTTTCAGTATTTGTTAGTAGTATAAAATAATTTTTTTATTGTCACTATTGCGTTGTTGCAAAAAATATTTACTTTTGTGGGAAAGTAAACTTGAGTGGATTTGAACAGAATTAACAGTACATAATTCTAATGATAAGTCAGATTACGGAAAGCGGATGAGAGCATTAATTGGTCACCAAAATGAATAAAAAGGTGAAAATATCAATACTAACAACAATAGTAAAAACACAAAAAAAAATTACAAGAATAAACCACTACCAACAACAACAAAGGAGTTACTATCCTTTCCTACGCCGATGACTGCACTTTTTCGATATCGAAAATTTCGAAAAATCGAAAAAGTGCAATAATTCATTACCAAAACGAATAAAGCGATGAAACTTGGTAGGTGAGTTGAACTTATGACACAGAATAGAAAATTAGTAAAATTTTGGACAATGGGCGTGGCACCGCCCACTTTTAAAAGAAGGTAATTTAAAAGTTTTGCAAGCTGTACTTTGGCAGTCGTTGAAGGTATCATGATGAAATTTGGCAGCAACGTTACTCCTGTTACTGTATGTACGCTTAATAAGAATTAGTAAAATCGGAGAAGGACCACGCCCACTTTAAAAAAAAAAATTTTTAAAGTAAAATTTTAACAAAAAATTTAATATCTTTATAGTATATAAGTAAATTATGTCAACATTCAACTCCAGTAATGATATGGTGCAACAAAATACAAAAATAAAAGAAACTTTCAAAATGGGCGTGGCTCCGCCCTTTTTCATTTAATTGGTCTAGGATACTTTTAATGCCATAAGTCGAACAAAAATTTACCAATCCTTTTTAAATTTGGTAGGGGCATAGATTTTATGACGTTAACTGTTTTCTGTGAAAAAGGGCGTAATCGGTTGAAGCCACGCCCAGTTTTTATATACAGTCGTCCGTCTGTCCTTCCGCATGGCCGTTAACACAATAACTAGAGCAAAAATCGACATATATTTACTGAACTTAGTTCGGGTACTTATCTGAACGCACTTTATCTTGGTATAAAAAATGAACGAAATCCGACTATGACCACGCCCACTTTTTCGATATCGAAAATTACGAAAAATGCCATAATTCTATACCAAATACGAAAAAAGGGATGAAACATGACAATTGGATTGGTTTATTGACGCGAAATATAACTTTAGAAAAAACTTTGTAAAATGGTTGTGACACCTACCATATTAAGTAGAAGAAAATTAAAAAGTTCTGCAGGGTGAAATAAAAAACCCTTGAAATCTTGGCAGGTATTACATATATAAATAAATTAGCGGTATCCAACAGATTGTGTTCTGATTCACCCTGGTCCACATTTTGGTCGATATCTGGAAAACGCCTTCACATATACAACTACCACCACTCCCTTTTAAAACTCTCATTATTACCTTTAATTTGATACCAATATCGTAAAAACACATTTTAGAGTCACCCCTGGTCCACCTTAATGGCGATATCCCTAAATGGCGTCCACCTATAGAACTATGGCCGACTCCCTCTTAAAATTCTCTTTAATACCTTCCATTTGATACACATGTCATACAAACACATTCCAGGATTTCCCTCGGTTCATTTTCCTACATGGTTATTTTCCCTTATGTTGTCACCATAGCTCTCAACTGAGTATGTAATGTTCGGCTACATCCGAACTTAACCTTCCTTACTTGTTTTTATAACCCGTTGTGCTATCGTTCATTTAATATTCATACTTTTCCTATTTTATTAATTTTCGGTTTTCTGTAGCATTTATATATATATTTATTCATCATCCTCTTTAAATTTATTAAGAATAAAAGTTAATCACATCCCTTCGTGTCATGCTGGCTTTGCGATAGGTTTGCCCATATGAAGTGCGCCTGTTTATCAGCACGATTGGTTGACGCACTTAACGATAACGATAAGGGAGCACGTTGGGCTTGTTTGAAATATAGGACTACCCAAATTGATATTTTCAAGCTCTTCAAACAGGCCCGAGATGGATTTTCTGAAATAGGCAGAGAGATTTCCTCTTTATCCGAGAAATTTAAGCATTATGAAAGCTTATTTAAGTCTTTCAAACATTCAAATGTAAACATTCCGGATAATAATCGTAGGTCTATCGATGTTTCCCTTCCAGCTCAGACTATGGATGCTGATCCCAAAGTTCCTTCACCTCCAGATCTTTCACATCGAATGCTCATTCGGCTGTATCTACAGTACCCTCCACAAAAAAGAACCAGGTTCCCCAAAACCCCTCTGCTGTATCTGAATAGCCGGCTAGTAGATTGATTATTGTCCCGATTAAAAAGTCGATTTCAGATTCGAGAGAGACACCACAGAAGAGGACCTGAAGTCGTACATCATAAGTAAACTTAAATCTGAAAATGTGACTATTCGTAAATTTAATTTTAATTATCCTAGAGTCATTTCGTCATTTCGGATTGACGTATCAGCGCAACATTTTGAAACAATCCTGAATAATTCATTTTGACCACCCGGAGCCTTTGTGCGTGAATTCGAGCAAAGACGCAACGTTAATATTCGTAATCTTGCTACCGCTCCTCATGACAATAATGATGCAAAAAACTAAATATTAAACCTGTCCTTAATATATTTTATCAAAATGTAAGAGGCCTAAACACGAAACTAACTGAACTATACTTGAGATCATTTAACTGTAATTATAATATCATCGCTTTTACTGAAACTTGGTTAAAGCCTCATATTTTTAATTCGGAGATTCTTTGCAATGATTACCAAATATATAGAAATGACCGCTTGAATAGAGTTGGAGGTGGAGTTTTGCTCGCGGTACATTCTTCTATACCTTCCGCTGAGGTAAATTTACCTGTTATTGAAGCTACGGAATTTAAGTGCATTAGAACCCAGCTGGGAATAGGTTTTACCTATATTGCCATTTGCTATATCCCACCATCTTCAGATCCCTTTGTGTATATGAACCATATTTCGTTACTGAAAAATATCATTTCAATATTGAAGCCTATTGACTCGATAATTGTCTTCGGTGAATTTAATCTTCCGCACGTATCATGGACCACATCCGAACATGGTATTGTACCGGTTTCTTCAAAATTATCCAGCATCGACTTCTTGGCTGAAATAACTGAACTTTGCCTAAGACAGACAAATATAGTTCCAAACATGTTCGGGAGGGTATTTGATCTGGTATTTGTTGATGATACATCAAAATCCATTCTTAGGAGGGTGAACCTCTTACTGTACCTGAGGACCCTTGCCATCCTTCGCTGGAAATAGTTTACGAATTGGAAGAAAGTTCTCAGAGTTTGTCACAGAAAACGACTCTAGTTTTAGATTCGAATTCGCGAAGGCTAATTTTAATAACCTCAGTCAAATTTTATCTACAATAGTTTGGCCCAAATATGCTGCAGATATTGACGAAAACGTTTCTAACTTCAACGCCATCATTCACGCTATTCTGGAAAGACATGTACCTAAGCGTAAACGTGTTTCCACTGAACTAGTCCAAATATGGTACACCAAAGAACTGAAATCTTTAAAAACAAAAAATCGCGTTCCTTCAAGCTGTACAAGAAGACGGGTTCACACTCCGACTACTTCAACTACTCTATATTTCGTAATAAATATTTTGAATTAAATGAAAAGTGTTACAATACCTATCTCTGTGCTATGAAAAAGAAAATAAATAATAGTTTAAAAAAACTAAAAAACATGCTTTTATAGCTAACCGAACTATAAAATAGAAAATAATTTTCAATTAAAAAGAGTTTATATAACAGTAGTAGTAGGTCAAACACCTCAAAATAAAATTATAATAAAATTTAAGTTATTAACAGAATAATTTAATTCAGATTAAAAAGCGTGAAGAGCATTTGACTACATTTCATATCTTTCCTCTCAGATAGTTGCCAATAGAATGATGCTAACATTCAATACCCAGCACCCCACGCTTTTTACTGTGAATTAAATTATTCTGTTAATAACTATAAATTTTATAACTAATAAATTTTATTATAATTTTATTTTGAGGTGATTAACTATAAATGATTGTTTGACCTACTACTACTGTTATATAAACTCTTTCTAATTGAAAATTATTTTATATTTTTTAGTTCGGTTAGCTATAAAAGCGTGTTTTAACACGCTTTTATTAGCTTGGCGTGTATGTAACGAAATCTTTGAGCTTAATTTTCACCGGTTTCTAGAAGTCTGATTAATTTGAAACTTTGCATACGTATCAAAGACCGATGACAATGCATTAATGTGGTGGTGTGGTGATATAAGTTCAACGGCCATAAGGTCAATTGGCCTTATTATCACTTTGAATGGCCATAAGTTTGATTGCAACTTTGCACATGTATCAAGGCTCGATGACAATGCATTAATGTGATTGTGCGGTGACATAAGGTCAACGGCCATAAGGTCAATTGGCCTTATTACCGCTTTGAATGGCCATAAGTTTGATTGAAACTTTGCACGCGTATCAAGGCTCGATGGAAATGCATTAATGTAATGGTGTGGTGACATAAGGTAAACGGCCATAAGGTCAATTGGCCTTATTATCACTTTGAATGGCCATAACTTTGATTCAAACTTTGCACGCGTATCAAGGCTCGATGACAATGCATTAATGTGATGGTTTGGTGACATAAGGTCAACGGCCATAAGGTCAATTGGCCTTTTTATCACTTTGAATGGCCATAAGTTTGATTGAAACTTTGCACACGTATCAAGGCTAGATGACAATGCATTAATGTGATGGTAGGGTGACATAAGGTCAACGGCCATAAGGTCAATTGGCCTTATTACCATTTGAATGGCCATGAGTTTGATTGAAACTTTGCACACGTATCAAGGCTCGACGATAATCATTAAGGTGATGGTGTGGTGGCATAAGATCAACGGCCATAAGGTCAATTGGCCTTATTACCACTTTGAATGACCATAACTTTGATTGAAACTTTGCACGCGTATCAAGGCTCGAAGGCAATGCATTAATGTGATGGTGCGGTGGCATAAGGTTAACGGCCATTAGGTGAATTGGCCTTATTACCACTTTGAATGGCCATGAGTTTGATTGAAACTTTGCACACGTATCAAGGCTCGATGACAATGCATTAAGGTGATGGTGTGGTGACATAAGATCAACGGCCATAAGGTCATTGGCCTTATTACCACTTTGAATGACCATAAGTTTGATTGAAACTTTGCACACGTATCAAGGCTCGATCGCAATGCAATAATGTGATGGCGGGGTGACATAAGGTTAACGGACATAAGGTCAATTGAACTTGTGACCACCCCAAATGGCCACAGATTTGAAACCTTGCACATAATGCGAAGAACGCATTCCTTTATTAATGATAGAAGGGGATGCATGGCACATCTACGAAAGAGCATATTGGAGCCCTTTTTACCACGCTTTGGTCTGTATCTATCTATGTATCTATGTATCCATGTATGTATGTAACGGAACCTGGAGTGGAGCCAAGAGCCCCGGTAATGCAGAGCTCCTAACTCCGTTGCACCTTTTAAAGCATTTTAAGATAGGTACTTTTAGCTAGTGCAGGCCACCAGACCAAGGCACTATAAAGAAGAATCGGGTGCACAATGGCTGTGTAAATCCAGTAGGTCACCTTATGGGAGAATCCCCAGGAGGTGCCAATTTCCCCCTTGCAGGTGAACAGCTCTGCTGCTGTCTTCTTGGATCACTCCAGTATATGGTCACTCCATAATAGCTTCCTATCCAGAGTGACCCCCAAATACTTGACTTGATCGCTAAACGCTAAGAACGCACCCTCAATTCTTGGCGGTGTTAAATTTGGTACTTTGTACATCCTCGTGAAGAGGACAAGCTCGGTTTTATCCCGGTTGACTTCCAAACCTGTGGCGGGTTGTACTCCTGGAGCAGCTCCAGGATGTCAGCTGGGTCCGTTGGTGTCACTGGAACCCAGGCTCTAGCCCTTGGTCGTGAGGGGATATCACGCGCCTCCACTACCTTAAGGCGCGCGCCCGGATATACCACCCCTATCAGCGTGACGGCGGCCTTATAGAGGTTTACCGACCAGGCGTTGTCACAGGCAATTAGTTTGAAATTGCCCTGGAACCACCCTGCATCGGTGTAAGATGGAGGCGGACCAGGGTTTTCTTTCTTAATCATAACGGCCACCGAAACGAGCGCGGCGTATATCCACTTCCAATGTTGTTTCGGGATCCTGCCATCTTCGCTGCTCTCGTCTATAATGCCAATGATCTGCCAACCCTTGGCAATTTCGGCGAAAGACCGCGTCCAGCCCCCTGCGTCTTGGCCCTTTTCGGTGCCGTGGTGTTGGATTAATCCATGGACTACTGGCGTTTTGAGGTTTCATCACTCTGGACTAAAATTTTAAAATTACTTAAACTAAAAAATTAAAAATAAATAATAGTATAAAAAAAACTAAAAAAACACGCTTTTATATCTAACCGAACTAAAAAATAGAAAATAATTTTCAATTAAAAAGAGTTTATATAACAGTAGTAGAAGTTCAAACAATCATTTATAGTTAATCACCTCAAAACAAAATTACAATAAAATTTAAGTAATTAACAGAATAATTTAATTCACAGTAAAAAGCGTGGGGTGCATTTGACTACATTTCATATCTTTCCTCTCAGATAGTTGCCAATAGAAAGATTGTAACATTCAGGCCTTGAGGTATAACTTTTTTCAGATAATCAAGCAACAGTATCTACCCAAAACTGCCACTTAGACCGTCAGCAGCTGCAAGGAGTCGCTTTAAGCCCCATTTGACTCAACAAACATTACTCATTTATTGGGCCCTGATCACAGAGCATTGAAGGTATCGCTAAGTTGAACGAACTTGCAAAGGCACATGCACTGCTGAATATTACGAGGGTGCTCTAAATGAATCAACCATCCATTAAAATCAATAAAAAGAAATATACTTTTCAGATTTCACAAGATATCGGTATCTTACTGGTCCTCCTCAAATCATAAGCAAAATTACAACGATGTCAAGCGAATTAAAACGCAGGGGATACGCTGGCTAAGCAATCTTATAACGATCGAATCATTGTAATTAAAGTATTTTTATCGGAACCCGTCTATGGGAGCAGAGAAAGAGGGCGGCCCCCCTCTGCTGGAAGGGCCAGGTGGAAAAGGATTTTAATTCCATTGCTGTGACCAATTGGTTCCAGTTAGCAGAGCCAAAAGGGACTAGTGCGCTTTATTGGAGGGCCATAATCGTTTAAACGGAGCATTTAAACCGTTCAGCGCCAATTAAGTAAGTGAACATTGAAGATCGAAGTATATTTGTTGTGTAGATTTTTTTACGTTGCGAGCGCTAAAATGGAACTCTCGTAAAATTTCGTATAGAGAAGAAAGGCAGTAAATTGGAAAAGAGAATTTGGGTTTAAAATATGACGGTAATCAGCTAAAAAACCCAAAAGGGGAATTGATGGATGGTGTGGAAATTAGAATGAGAACGGTAGTGGGTGTGCGAGAGGCATTAGTAGAGGATGTGGTAGAAAGAGTGGAAGATGGTATGGGGGTAAGAGTGAGAATAATAGTGGGGTTGGGAATGGGAGTGGAAGCTTAAGTTGAATTAATTGTGGGTGTTGGAGTGGAAGTGGGAGTGCACCACCCCACAGTGGGAAAGATTGAGAATGAGAGAGGTTGTTGGAAAGCGAGACGAGAGGATAGATAGGGATGGAGAGCTAGAAGGATTAGGAGAGGTTTGGTAAAAGAGAAATGACAATAGAGGAGAATGCGGGAAGGAAAAGGGAGTGAGTAATTCTTCTCTCTCTATCTCCCTCTCTCTCTCTGTCTCTCTCTTTCTATCTTGAAGTACCCTTTTGTGGTTTCTGTTCGCGTTTACTTTTATTAATTTTTCTTGAAACAAATATGAAACAAAAAGTGACATGCAAGCAAAGAGAGGAAGAGATATCAAGACAACATTGAATTGACTTGATAGTACGGATGCTGTCGTACTCTTTCCGTCTTTTCGCACCCCGTTCGCGTACTACGCGCAGCCTCGAATTCAAGAATTGTGTGGTGAAAGAGGGTATGTAAGTTTTTAAATATGTACAGACAGAAAAAAGTGAGCTTGTTTAACCAGGTAAGTTATAATAAAATCGAGTTCGTGCCAAGCAAAGCTGTGCTGAAATTTTACTTTTAAAGCAATTACACAAGCAAAAGGAGTCATATGGCAGAATAAGTAATTCTAAGCTCACAGCGCTAATTTTAAATTCTCAAAAACCTAACGTAAATAATTTCTCAAGCGCTATAACTTTCAAATCAAATTTGCATTAAAATAAATACAAGGAAACATTCTGAAGAAAAATGCCAGTTTGCAGTAATTAAAATTTGATGAGTTATTTCAAGAATTTTGCAAATTACCTTAAAAAAGTTTTTATTAAAATTCAAGAAAAAGGAAGAAATATACATAGTTATATAATTATGTAAACAAATTGATATGTTAGCTTTATTTGTTTCAACTAGCAACAGCCGCATATGATAAATGATAATTTTGGGTAATTAAAAAACTTAAAGGAAAGCAACAACTTTGCATGCGTGGACGCACGAACACACGCACAAAAAAACTTTTGAATACAGAAAAAAAATACAGCACTTTTTTATACTCAGTTGAGCTCACAGAGTATATTAACTTTTATTGGATTACGGTTGGTTGTACAGGTATAAAGGAATCGAGATAGATATAGACTTCCATATATGAGTAAATTTTGAGGTATCTTGATGAAATTTGGTGTGTAGGTTCCTGAGCGCTCATCTCAGATCGCCATTTAAAATGAACAATATTGGACTATAACCACGCCCACTTTTTCTATATCGAAAATTTCGAAAAACATATAAAGTGCGATAATTCATTACCAAACGAATAAAGCGATGAAACTTGGTAGCTGAGTTGAACTTATGACACAGAATAGAAAATTAGTAAAATTTTGGACAATGGGCGTGGCACCGCCCACTTTTAAAAGAAGGTAATTTAAAAATTTTGCAAGCTGTAATTTGGCAGTCGTTGAAGATATCATGATGAAATTTGGCAGGAACGTTACTCTTATTACTATATGTATGCTTAATAAAAATTAGCAAAATCTGAGAAAGACCACGTCCACTTTTTAAAAAAAAAATTTTTTTAAGTCAAATTTTAAAAGAAATGTTAATATCTTTACAGTATATAAGTAAATTACGTCGACATTCAACTCCAGTAATGATAGGGTGCAACAAAATATAAAAATAAAAGAAAATTTCAAAATGGGAGTGGCTCCGCCCTTTTTCATTTAATTTGTCTAGGATACTTTTAATGCCATAAGTCGAACAAAAGTCTGCACATCCTTGTGAAATTTGGTAGGGGCTTAGAATCTGGGACGATAACTTATTTCTGTGAAAAAGGGCGAAATCGGTTGAAGCCAGGCCCAGTTTTTATACACAGTCGACCGTCTGTCCTATCGCTCGGCCTTTAACACGATAACTTGAGCAAAAATCGATATATCTTTACTAAACTCAGTTCACGTACTTATATGAACTCACTTTATATTGGTATAAAAAATGGCCGATATCGGACTATGACCACGCCCACTTTTTCGATATCGAAAATTCCGAAAAACGAAAAAAATGCCATAATTCTATACCAAATACGAAAAAAGGGATGAAACATGGTATTTGGATTAGTTTATTGACGCAAAATATAACTTTAGAAAAAAACTTTGTAAAATGGGTGTGACACCTACCATATTAAGTAGAAGAAAATGAAAAAGTTCTGCAGGGCGAAATCAAAAGCCCTTGGAATGTTGGCAGGAATACTGTTCGTAGTATGATATATATAAATAAATTAGCGGTACCCGACAGAAGATGTTCTGGGTCACCCTGGTCCACATTTTGGTCAATATCTCAAAAACGCCTTCACATGTACAACTACCAACACTCCCTTTTAAAATACTCATTAACATCTTTCGTTTGATAGCCATATTGTACAAACACATCCTAGAGTCACCCTGGTCCACCTTTATATATATCTCGAAAAGGCGTCCACCTATAGAACTAAGCCCCACGACCTTTTCAAATACTCATTAACACCTTTCGTTAGATACCCATATTGCACAAACGCATTCTAGGGTCACCCTGGTCCACATTTATGCCAATATCTCGAAAATTCGACCACCTATACAACTGCCACCACTCCCTTTTAGAACCCTCATTAATAGCTTTAATTTGATACCCATATCGTACAAACACATTCTAGAGTCACCCTGGTCCACCTTTATGGCAATATCTCGAAAAGGCGTCCACATATAGAACTAAGCCCCACGCCCTTTTAAAATACTCATTAACACCTTTCGTTAGATACCCATATTGCACAAACGCATTCTAGGGTCACCTTGGTCCACCTTTATGTCAATATCTCGAAAATTCGACCACCTATATAACTGCCACCACTCCCTTTTAAAACCCTCATTAATAGCTTTAATTTGATACCCATATCGTACAAACACATTCTAGAGTCACCCCTGGTCCACCTTTATGGCGATATCTCGAAAAGGCGTTCACCTATAGAACTAAGCCCCACGCCCTTTTAAAATACTTATTAACATCTTTCGTTTGATAGCCGTATTGTACAAACACATTCTAGAGTCACCCTGGTCCACTTTTATGGCGATATCTCGAAAAGGCGTCCACCTATAGAACTAAGGCCCACTTCCTTTTAAAATGTTCATTAACCCCATTTCATTTAATACCCATATCGTACAAACAAATTCTAGGGTCACCCCTGGTTCACCATTATGGTGATATCTCGAAAAGGCGACCACCTATACAACTACCACCACTCCCTTTTAAAACCCTCATTAATACCTTTAATTTGATACCCATATCGTACAAACACAGTCTAGAGTCACCCCTGGTCCACCTTTATGGCGATATCTCGAAAAGGCGTCCACATATAGAGCTAAGCCCCACGCCCTTTTAAAATACTTATTAACATCTTTCGTTTGATAGCCATATTGTACAAACGCATTCTAGAGTCACCCCTGGTCCACCTTTATGGCGATATCTCGAAAAGGCGTCCACCTATAGAACTAAGCCCCACGCCCTTTTAAAATACTCATTAACACCTTTCGTTTGATACCCATATTGCACAACCGCATTCTAGAGTCACCCATGATCCACCTTTATACCGATATCTCGAAAAGCCGACCACCTATACAACTACCACCACTCCCTTTTAAAACCCTCATTAATACTTTTAATTTGATACCCATATCGTACAAACACATTCTATAGTCACCCCTGGTCCCCTTTATGGCGATATCTCAAAAAGGCGACCACCTATACAACTACCACCACTCCCTTTTAAAACCCTCATTAATACCTTTAATTTGATACCCATATCGTACAAACACAGTCTAGAGTCACCCCTGGTCCACCTTTATGGCGATATCTCGAAAAGGCGTCCACATATAGAGCTAAGCCCCACGCCCTTTTAAAATACTTATTAACATCTTTCGTTTGATAGCCATATTGTACAAACGCATTCTAGAGTCACCCCTGGTCCACCTTTATGGCGATATCTCGAAAAGACGTCCACCTATAGAACTAAGCCCCACGCCCTTTTAAAATACTCATTAACACCTTTCGTTTGATACCCATATTGCACAACCGCATTCTAGAGTCACCCATGATCCACCTTTATACCGATATCTCGAAAAGCCGACCACCTATACAACTACCACCACTCCCTTTTAAAACCCTCATTAACACCTTTCGTTTGATACCCATATTGCACAAACGCATTCTAGAATCACCCCTGGTCACCTTTATACCGATATCTCGAAAAGGCGACCACCTATACAGCTACCACCACTCCCTTTTAAAACACTCATTAATACCTTTAATTTGATACCCATATCGTACAAACACAGTCTAGAGTCACCCCTGGTCCACCTTTATGGCGATATCTCGAAAAGGCGTCCACCTATAGAGCTAAGCCCCACGCCCTTTTAAAATACTCATTAACATCTTTCGTTTGATATCCATATTGTACACACGCATTCTAGAGTCACTCCTGGTCCACCTTTATGGCGATATCTCGAAAAGGCTTCCACCTATAGAGCTAAGCCCCACGCCCTTTAAAAATACTCATTAACATCTTTCATTTGATATCCATATTGTACACACGCATTCTAGAGTCACCCATGATCCACCTTTATACAGATATCTCGAAAAGGCGACCACCTATACAACTACCACCACTCCCTTTTAAAACCCTCATTAACACCTTTCGTTTGATACCCATATTGCACAAACGCATTCTAGAATCACCCCTGGTCACCTTTATACCGATATCTCGAAAAGGCGACCACCTATACAGCTACCACCACTCCCTTTTAAAACCCTCATTAACACCTTTCGTTTGAAACGCAGTCTAGAGTCACCCCTGGCCCACCTTTATGGCGATATCTCGAAAAGGCTTCCACCTATAGAGCTAAGCCCCACGCGCTTTTAAAATACTCATTAACACCTTTCGTTTGATACCCATATTGCACAACCGCATTCTAGAGTCACCCGTGATCTACCTTTATACCGATATCTCGAAAAGGCGACCACCTATACAACTACCACCACTCCCTTTTAAAACCCTCATTAACACCTTTCGTTTGATACCCATATTGCACAAACGCATTCTAGAGTCACCTAGAGCTAAACCCCACGCCCTTTTAAAATACTCATTAACATCTTTCGTTTGATATCCATATTGTACACACGCATTCTAGAGTCACTCCTGGTCCACCTTTATGGCGATATCTCGAAAAGGCTTCCACCTGTAGAACTAAGCTCCACGCCCTTTAAAAATACTCATTAACATCTTTCGTTTGATAGTCATATCGTACAAACAAATTCTAGAGTCCCCCATGTTCCACCTTTATGGCGATATCTCGAAAAGGTGTCCACCTATAGAACTATGGCCCAGTCCCTCTTAAAATACTCTTTAATGCCTTTCATTTGATACACATGTCATACAAACACATTCCAGGGTTACCCTCGGTTCATTTTCCTACATGGTTATTTTCCCTTATGTTACCACCATAGCTCTCAACTGAGTATGTAATGTTCGGTTACACCCGAACTTAACCTTCCTTACTTGTTAATTTAAGTATTTAAAGCTACATTCAAATAAAATTATATTTGCAAATGTTTGTATGTACATATGCACAGCAGCGAATACAAAAATAGCAGTGGCAAGATTTTATCATTTTTAGTCTTTTAAATTCTTTTTTTCTGTTTTTCCAGAAAAATTTTCTATGAATTTTGTTACTAAAAATATACAAACCAATTTCAAACATTTTTCGAATAAATTCGAAAGTTCGAGAAAATTTTACGAAAATTTCGAACTATTTGTTTAAAGTTTTTTGAATTTGTTTAAGTATGCAGTTTGTATGTATAGCGTTTTATAAATTTTTCTATATGGAGGACGATTTACTTCGGACTTATCACACTGCCGTCCTAATAAAAATGTCGTTTTCTGCATTTATTTTTTTAGAAATCGACATTTACAAAGGCGTCAAACTCGCGGATAAGGAATTAAAATATAAGTTTTGTTTTTGCATAAATAGAAAATCACATCCTAATGGGGCCCAAAATACTTATTTTTAATAAAAAATGTAGGAAAGTAACGAACAAATTAAGTTCAATATATAAATTTCAGTAAGAATGTAGATACCAATATTTTTTTAAGGGCGGCAGTATAACCTTCATGAAATATATAAAGTTTGTAACGAATCTCAAAACTGTCAGTCCATAAAAGAGGAAAGTATACGTACCAAGGTTAGGTAAGGATTAACTGGCCGGTCCATGAGGACCTCACATAGATTGAATGATTCCGTAGTGTTATAAATATCTCACGCAGACAAGGTTAGGTTAGGTTAGGTTAGAGTGGCTTCCGGTGCGAGCACCAGTGCACTTAGGCCCAAAAGGTCCCATTGTGATACCACGTGGATCTCTCCCTACTCAAACAAACAGGTTGATTCAGCAAATGTCAGGAATTTCTTAGGTTCCAACATAGCCGGATCACAAAGATCGTCAAAGAAGGGAGATCCCAGATATTTCTTCCTCTTACGCCAAAGCGCAGGAGAGTCGCACAGAAAATGCTTGACTGTTTTTATCTCTTCTTCGTCTTTGCAGTTCCTGCAGTAATTTAAGGATCATCCAGTCGTTGTGTATGCTTCCCGATTGATATGTGGCTGGTTATAAGTCCAAACGCCAGAAATATGTCCCCCTTCCAAGAATAAGGAAACTTCTATTCAGGCCACACGAGCTTAGTGTGGTAGCAGGATTCGAGATTGGTCCATCTCATTTCCGCTTCCCTAAGAAAAATTCCTTTCAAAGAGAGCTTGCAGGTAGCGAGGGGACGATGAAAGTGGAATGGATGTGGCTCCTCTTGTAAGTTCGTCAGCCATCTCATTGCACGGTATTTCCGAATGTCCATGCACCCATACCAGACTGAGGGAAGTTTGTTTAGCCATCTCGTTAAGAAATTTGCGGCACTTCTCTACTGTCCTGCACTTACATGTGACCGTTCCAAGCCTTTTTAATGCATCCTGGCTGTCAGAGTAACTACACATTTTATTATAGCCGTGAACAGTATTCCTCAGGTGATCAACGGTCTCATTTATAGCAACCACCTCCGTCTGAAAGACGCTGCAATGATCGGGTAGGCTAAAGGATAAATTCCCTCATAGTTGAGGTGCAAAGACCCCGTTGCCCCCCTTTTTATCTAGTTTGGAGTCGTCAGTATATATCTGCAGCCTCTCGCTCAGGTTCGGCGGCTCCTTCGACCAATAATCCCTATCCGAGATAACAACCTTGTATTTCATATCGAAAAATACAGTCGGATTTCAATAGTCCGACGAAGGCGAATCCAGATTATTAAGGATAGCTGCATGGCCAACCACATTGTCTCTCCAGCCGGATAACTCTCGCAGCCGTAGAGCAGAAAAGGCCGCACATTGCTTGGCCATTAAATCTATTGGCAACACATTAAAAAGAATATCCAGCACCTCCGCAAGGGTGGTGCGCAGTGCGTCCGCCACGTAGATTAGAGCACTTCTTTGTACCCCCTAAAATACTCGTAGGTTTGATTTTGTATCTAAACTCATGCACCAGACCAAAGCCCTTATAGAACGATTGGTCTCACCACAGCAGTGTAGAGCCACAGGGTAATATCCGGCGATAGTTCCCACCTTCGTGCAACAGCTCCCCTACAGCTGTACAGTGCCACCGTTGCTTTCGTCACAGGCTCCTGAGCGTTTTCCCTTCAGGATAGTTTCCTTTCCAAAATTAATCCTAGGTTTTGCAGAGTTCCTCAGCGTCAGGGTCGTACCCGCTAGCACCGGCAGCTCCAACACAGGTATCTTATGTTTCCTTGTGAACAGAACCAGTTCAGTTTTGGCTGAATTAATAGACCTTTACTCCTGGTCCAGTTCTCCACCAGTCTTACCTTAGTTTGCATTAGATCGCATAGTGTCTGCGGAAACTTCCCGCTAGCTAACAGCGCGAGGTCAAATGCATATGCGATTACCTTGCTGAATCCGTCCTCCTCAAGAAGAACCAAGAGCTCATTAAGTGTGGCAACCCATAGAATAGGAGAAAGTACCCCCCCTGCGTACTGCCTCTCCGTATGCGTTTGACCACGGTTGATCCAGCCAGGTCGGCATGAACCTTTCTTCGCAACAGTAGTTGCTGAACAAGTTTCACTAGTCCCGCATCGGCGCTAGCCGATTAGTGCATCAGTATTATAGAGGGTGAAACGTTGTTCAAAGCTCCCTGAATGTGGAGGAAAGCTACGAGCGTGAATTCCATGAACGCCAAGGATTTCTCGATCTGGGAGACAACTGCATACAAGGCCATCTCCGTGGACTTCGCTTTCTTATACGCATGCTTGGATGTCGATAACTTCCCTCCAAGGGCTCCCTTAATGCGGAGTCCATTAACCTCTCGAGTGTTTTCAGCTGGAAGGATGTCAGACATATTGGTCTGAAGTCTTTAGGGGTCGTGTGATCAGTTCTTCCAGCTTTTGGTATAAAGTTGACCCTTGAATCGTTCCAACCCCGTGGAAAATGGTTAAGAGCACAAACTACTTTGAAGATGTTATACAACCACAAAAAACTCAGCACAATTGTTTGCTGGAGTTGTACCGGGGCCAATACATCCGGCCCTGATGCTTTGAAGAGCTTAAACGACATTATAGCCCATTTAACTTTACCGATAGTAATGAACTTCCCCTCAAACGGTTCGCCAGTTTGAGTTTCCCTCCACTTCATTTCTTCATCACTAGCGCCCGGAAAGTGCGTACTCAGGAGCAGGCGAAGGGTGCTCTCTAACGAATCCGTTCATGTTCCATCTGATCCTTGCAGGCATCCAGGGAAACTTTTTGGAGCACCAGAGAGCCCCTATCTGAGCCTCGATCTCTCAGACACCGGGTCCATTTCGCTACAAAACTTCCGCCAGGGGACCAACGCAGGCAACTAGAGACGCGAAAATTTTTGTGAGGATTACCCATTTATTTTTTATTTTATATTATTAAAAATGTCGCTTATATACATCTCTTCTCTATGTATGACACATCTTATGCAACTGATTATTCAGAAAGAACGAGTGGGGTAAGATTTTTGCTCAGTTTCATTCATGAAAGGTATAAGTCTCCGCCGCAGCCCAAGATAGTCCTGTCCTTACTTGTTTTTTATAGGGAGCAATCGCTGAAGCACACTTCGGGGAAAAAAATGTTAAAAGTCAGTTGGAATTTGGCAGACCTATGCATAACTATAAGTTTGTAAAATGTTTTCGAGGGTTGTTTGCATAGTTTAAGATACAAAACTTGTAAAAATTTGCTACTTAATAATCAAAAAAAAAAAAAAAAACGAAGAATTTAGTTGAAGAAATTTGAAAAGAATCGCCACTCTAATTATCGCGGTCGCTGCAGTAGGTACAATATTTTGCTATTATACCTTTTGAATTTTAAATATTTAACGAGCTCGAGGCCATATACATATATATTCAGATTAAAACCTGGATAGATTTTATATATATGTATATATTTATACTCAGTTGAGCAGAGCTCACAGAGTATATTAAGTTTGATTGGATAACGGTTGGTTGTACATATATAAAGGAATCGAGATAGACATAGACTTCCATATATCAAAATAATCAGGATCGAAAAAAAATTTGATTGAGCCATGTCCGTCCGTCCGTCCGTCCGTTAACACGATAACTTGAGTAAATTTTGAGGTATCTTGATGAAATTTGGTATGTAGGTTCCTGAGCACTCATCTCAGATCGCTATTTAAAATGAACGATATCGAACTATAACCACGCCCACTTTTTCGATATCGAAAATTTCGAAAAACCGAAAAAGTGCGATAATTCATTACAAAAGACCGATAAAGCGACGAAACTTGGTAGATGAGTTGAACTTATGACGCAAAATAGAAAATTAGTAAAATCTTAGACAATGGGCGTGGCAGCGCCCACTTTTAAAAGAAGGTAATTTAAAACATTTGCAAGCTGTAATTTGGCAGTCGTTCAAGATATCATGAGGAAATTTGGCAGGAACGTTACTCTTATTACTATATGTACGCTTAATAAAAATTAGTGAAATCGGAGAAGGACCACACCCACTTTCAAAAAAAAAAATTTTTTTAAGTAAAATTTTAACAAAAAATTTAATATCTTTACAGTATATAAGTAAATTATGTCAAGATTCAACTCCAGTAATGATATGGTGCAACAAAATTCAAAAATAAAAGAAAATTTAAAAATGGGCGTGGCTCCGCCCTTTTTCATTTAATTTGTCTAGGATACTTTTAACGCCATAAGTCGAACAAAAATTAACCAATCCTTTTGAAATTTGGTAGGGGCATAGATTTTATGGCGTTAACTGTTTTCTGTGAAAATGGGCGAAATCGGTTGATGTCACGCCCAGTTTTTATACACAGTCGTCCGTCTGTCCTTCCGCATGGCCGTTAACACGATAACTTGAGCAAAAATCTATATATCTTTACTAAACTCAGTTCACGTACTTATCTGAACTCACTTTATCTTGGCATGAAAAATGAACGAAATCCGACTATGACCACGCCCACTTTTTCGATATCGAAAATTACGAAAAATGAAAAAAATGTCATAATTCTATACCAAATATGAAAAAAGGGATGAAATATGGTAAGGTAATTGGATTGCTTTATTGACGCGAAATATAACTTTAGAAAAAACTTTATAAAATGGTTGTGACACCTACCATATTAAGTAGAAGAAAATGAAAAATTTCTGCAGGGCGAAATAAAAAACCCTTAAAATCTTGGCAGGTATTACATATATAAATAAATTAACGGTATCCAACAGATGATGTTCTTGGTCACCCTGGTCCACATTTTGGTCGATATCTGGAAAACGCCTTCACATATACAACTACCACCACTCCCTTTTAAAACTCCCATTAATACCTTTCATTTGATACCCATATCGTTCAAACAAAGTCTAGAGTCACCCCTGGTCCAGAAAGGCCCACTCCCTCTTAAAATACTCATTAACTCCTTTCGTTTGATACCCATATTGCACAAACGAATTCTAGAGTCACCCCTGGTCCACCTTTATGGCGATATCTCGAAAAGGGGTCCACCTATAGAACTAAGCCCCACGCCCTTTTAAAATAATCATTAAAACCTTTCATTTGATACCCATATCATACAAACAAATTCTAAAGTCACCCCTGGTCCACCTTTATGGCGATACCTCGAAAAGGCGAACACCTATAAAACGAAGGCCCACTCCCTTTTAAAAATACTCATTAACGCCTTTCATTTGATACCCATATCGTACAAACAAAGTCTAGAGTCACCTCTGGTCCACCTTTATTGCGATACCTCGAAAATGCGTCCACCTATAGAAATAAGGCCCACTCTCTCTTAAAATACTCATTAACTCTTTTCGTTTGATACCCATATTGCACAAACGAATTCTAGAGTCACCCCTGGTCCACCTTTATGGCGATATCTCGAAAAGGGGTCCACCTATAGAACTAAGCCACACGCCCTTTTAAAATAATCATTAACACCTTTCCTTTGATACCCATATCATATAAACAAATTCTAAAGTCACCCCTGGTCCACCTTTATGGCGATATCTCGAAAAGGCGTCCATCTATAGAACTTAGGTCCACGCCCTTTTAAAATACTCATTAATACCTTTCATTTGATACCCATATCGTACAAACGCATTCTAGAGTCAACCCTGATCCACCTTTATGCCTATATCCCTAAATGGCGTCCACCTATAGAACTATGGCCCACTCCCTCATAAAATACTCTTTAATGCCTTTCATTTGATACACATGTCATACAAACACATTCCAGGGTTTCCCTCGGTTCATTTTCCTACATGGTTATTTTCCCTTATGTTGTCACCATAGCTCTCAACTGAGTATGTAATGTTCGGTTACACCCGAACTTAACTTTCCTTACTTGTTTAAATTTTATTTAGTCGATATTTCGACCTCAATCTGAGGTCATTCTCAAGACCGTAAAAAACAAACATGAAACATTAAAATCATAAATACTATAAAAACCTATTTATAAACTTGCACTCTTGGGTGTAGCTTGTCGACTAATTTTACAATATTAAACATAAGTACAAGAAGGCAATAGAACCGAAAAAGTAAACATCCAAAAAATATACAGTAATGGTAAACAAATTTTTACACAAATAGCAATACATTAAACTAACTAAATAATAGGCGAAACTCTCATAGTGCTCTCCTGTTACTCCTGTTGATCAGTTGGCGGTATGCCGACGCGCATTTTTCCGTATCTGCTTTGTAGTTGATTCGTTTCTCTCTCGGTTCGTTAATAATAAACAAAATCTCAAGTGTGTATCTTTTGTTGTAATGCTTCTCCTGTTGCATTATTGCTACGTTCTCAAAATCTGGAGTGTGCCCGGTTTCTCTGCAATGCTGACTTAAAGCTGTTTTGTTTTCATTAGGGTGGTCGCGATTTTTTAAATTTGATATATGGGCGGAAATCATTGTTTTTAGTCTGGACTTAGTTGTATCAACATATACCTTAGGGCATGCGTAGGACCCGTCATTTTTGCAAGGAATACGGTATATAACGTCCGATTTGTCATATTTTTCTATTTTGTTTTTTGTATTACTGAATATTTTCTGGACGGTATTATTATAAGTAAATGCTATTTTAAATCTCTCACGGTCATACATTTTGGAATATTTCATTCTATTTGATAGCCCCGGAACATGCGTGGATGTCTTATATATTTTATTAGTTTTATCAATAAAGGTTTGATTAGTGTTAGCTTTTGTAAAATAGTCGCATTTTGAAGCGTGACCCTACCAATAAGTTACAAGAAAAAAATAATGAAATTGTTGAGAAATTATTCAAGAATAAAATGATAGATACAAAAGAGAGATATAAACTTTTGAGTAAAACGGCTAACGCGCCAAGATTATATGGTCTCCCAAAGATCCACAAGGAAGGAGTTCCCATAAGACCCATTTGTTCGTCTGTTAACTCCCCTTCGTACAGTTTATGTAAATATGTTGCTAACGTCCTCAAAAATATTACGAAATCATCAAATATAATGTCAAAGATGCTATTGAATTCAAGAATAAAATAAAAGACACGCACATATTTGACGATGAGAGTCTAGTATCATTCGATGTTGTTTCACTATTTCCCAGTATTCCTGTGGATCATGCCTTGGAAATTATATCGTCCAAATGGAATCTGATAGAACCCCATACAACTCTGACCAAAGAACTGATCTTGGGAGTCGTACGTTTTTGTATTAAAGAAAATATGTATTTTAAAGTCAACAATAAAATATATGAACAGCGTGTAGGAATGCCGATGGGGTCACCGGCATCGCCGGTCATAGCAGACATAGTAATGGAGGAATTGTTAACAAAATTTGAAGAGGATGCGTCTCAAAAGCCCCGTTTGCTAACAAAATATGTTGACGATCTGTTTGCCATTGTGAAAACGAATGCAGTGGAAGACATGATAAATCTATTAAACAGCTACAAGGATTTCCGCCCATAAATCAAATTTAAAAAATCGCGACCACCCTAATGAAAACAAAACAGCTTTAATTCAGCATTGCAGAGAAACCGGGCGCACTCCAGATTTTGAGAACGTAGCAATAATGCAACAGGAGAAGCATTACAACAAAAGATACACACTTGAGATGTTGTTTATTATTAACGAACCGAGAGAGAAACGAATGAACTACAAAGCAGATACGGAAAAATGCGCGTCGGCATACCGCCAACTGATCAACAGGAGTAACAGGAGAGCACTATGAGAGTTTCGCCTATTATTTAGTTAGTTTAATGTATTGCTGTTTGTGTAAAAATTTGTTTACCATTACTGTATATTTTTTGGATGTTTACTTTTTCGGTTCTATTGCCTTGTTGTACTTATGTTTAATATTGTAAATTAGTCGACAAGATACACCCAAGAGTGTAAGTTTATAAATAGCTTTTTATATTATTTATGATTTTAATGTTTCATGTTTGTTTTTTACAGTCTTGAGAATGACCTCAGATTGAGGTCGAAATATCGACTAAATAAAATTTAAAATATATACATATATATAAAATCTATCCGGGTTTTAATCTGAATATATATGTATATGGCCTCGAGCTCGTTAAATATTTAAAATTTATAAATCTAAGGCCGAAAATAATCTGAAGATAATTATACCTTTTGTTTGCAATGAATCCTTTCTTCTACATAATTTGCTTCCCGTTTTTTTGGGGTTAACTTTTTCAAATGATTTGTGTTAAATTTTATTACGCTCATATTTTATCAGAGTATTTAATTGTTGTTACGCATCTGGTGTACATCACAATGCGATACGAAGCAACAACTACAAGAAAATTGGCGCACCACTACTTGTACGCTGTACCTGCAAAAGCTTTTAAGCAACAAAAAGTTGAATACCAGTATAAAGACGAAACATTTTAATTAGATGCCATTTTAAATTTAGGAAGCTGTTGCCACTGCTATTAAACAGGGTTTTCGAATTTTTTTTTTTTTGTTAGTGGTGGCAGCTGACGTAAATTGGTCTATATAAATAAGTACTGAACTCGTTTTTTAATGCACAATAATTTATGTTCACAAACATGAAATTCCCAAGATTTTGTCAATTTGTTAATAATTTTCCTGTGTGGTTTAGTAAGCAGCTTTGAATGTGATATATTGTCTAGGTAAAGCTACAATGAAGCTAAATTTTTGCAAGCAGTCATTACTTATTAAATTGTTATAAGAAATTGTTTTTTTGTAAATTTTGTTCTGAGGGCAGACGAGGATACTTTTTCATAGTATTGCTAAGATTTTGAATAAGTATGGTTGCAACGCTTTCACTAATAAACTACACGAACATCTTTCTTCGTGCATTTACTACAGAAAAAGTGTCAAACAGATATCCATAAACTTTGTATTTATATACTCAACTGAGCAGAGCTCACAGAGTATATTAATTTTGTTCGCATAACCGTACCCCATAACGGCATAAAATAATCGAGATAGATATTGATTCCTGTAAACACGATAACTTGAGTAAATTTTAAGATATCTTAATGAAATTTGGTATGCCAGTTCCTGGGCACCCATTTCAGATCGCTGTTTAAAATAAGCGAAATCGGACTAAAACCACGCCCACTTTTTGGATATCGAAAATTTCGAAAAACCAAAAAGGTGCGATAATTCATCTTTGGAAGGATTATGTGTTGAGGGCTTAGATTGTAACAAATTGTCAGGAAAGATAATAATTCATCTTTGGAAGGATTATGTGTTGAGGGCTTAGATTGTAACAAATTGTCAGGAAAGAGTCCTTGTAATAATGAGTCACAAAATGAACTAAATAGAATGAGAAATAAAAGGCAATTAAATAAAGACTAAAAACTTGAAAATAAAATAACTAAAAAAAAAAAATTTAAGTTAAACAGTTTTAAAGAAAACAATACTTACATGAAGTAATAATAATATTAAAAGCTAAGAAATAATTAGGTAGGTCCTAGGTACTAGTCGTCACACTCCTCATCAATCTAGGGCGTTGATCAGAAAATTAAATAAAAGCGTTGGGCACTAGCTTTTAATATTATTATTACTTCATGTAAGTATTGTTTTCAATAAAACCGTTTAACTTAAACAATTTTTTAAAATTATTTTATGTACATGAATACATCAGTCATCATTTACACACATACATACAAGTCAACGAAGAGATAATTCACACACACATTTAGTCATCAGCCGAAGTAGTTACTCAAACATACACACGCATATGGCTGTGGGAGAGGCGTGGACTACAGATATACATTTATATAGCTGTTTACCAAACATGAGATACAATGGTTCTCGAACACATTTTCGCGAAATTACTAGACCTTAGGAGAAATGGGTGAACGAGAAACCCGAGAGTATGAACACAGTGCATGCTGAGGAATCAGTATTCAGTTTGATTTAGCCACGCTATTGCTTGCGAAGTGAAATATAATTGTGAAGTATAATTGTACTACTCCCAAAGTAGTCTAATAAAGACTATTTTAAAATACAGAATATTGGAGTTATTTATTCGACAGTTCGGTGGTACCACCATTAGCAGAAGGTGCATAATAACCAGGATTTTCTCCAGAATTCGTTACAATATATTTTTTTAGCACAACTTTGCAAAAAATATTCGCTCGACTCTTCCATAGGGCCGACGATATACAGAAAGTTGCGCCTGATTGGTGAAAGTTGGCTTGAAGCTGTAACTCTTGAACACCGCATTGTGCAGATGAGTATAATCTATGGAAAATGTGCTGTGGTACATTTCAATAAAGAAAAAAACGTTTTTGTCATATCTAGAAATCTACATACAAGTTTTAATTGGATATCCCTTATCTAAGTAATTGGATTGGTCGGATTTTCGACACCTGCAATACTTGTACGTTAAATTGTTTTTGATGTGCTTTTAAAGTAATCACAATCAATTTTCAAGATCCCATCAACTTGAACAAGAAGCGTTCCATCAATAAAAGCTTCGCTTTTACGCGTTATGAATTAAAAAAAAAAAATTATGATTTAGTGCTGCTTAAGCTTGAGAGAAAAAAACTAAAATCACTGCACACTTACATACATTTTCTTGTTATAATGAACAATTATTACTTTTCTCATTTATGATAATGTAATTGACTTAATAGGTTGCATGCTTGTATTTGTAAAAGTAAGCAGAGGTGCTTTCTTCAATTTCATTTGTTTGTGTTAGAAGAACAATTTTCAATTACTGAACTTATTTCCATTTAGTCATCAGACTGTTATTAATATTCTTATTTTTTCTGCTTTACATGTGCAAGTAATAAGCAAATGAGCACTAGAGAGCTGAATGATTTTTCTATAGAAAGCATAGAGTTTTAAAAAGCACATCGAGTTTTTTGACGTCTAACTTATAGCATAATTTTAAAGGTAATAAATAAGAATTCATTTAAAATTTATAGAGTCTTGAATATTATTAGCCAGAGAAGTTAAAGACTTTAAATGAATATTAGATAATTTGAAAATAAGGATATGTGGTTTTTTAAAGCAGCACTGCATCCCGCGACTCGTATAAAAGCGGCAGCGAAAGCTTTATAAATCTGCATATCTGAGAGCTGAAAAATATGAGGCTGTTGAGAAATTTAATACTTGCTTCATTGTTCATTACAATTGATCAAATATTGTCGCTTTCTATTGCCTTGTTGGCATATATTTATTTTGCCTTGCTATTGTAATGTCATTCTGGGATTCATAAGGTACCAGTCTGGTTAGTCTCAGTGCTAGGTGAGGTTCTTATTGCTCGACTACTCCAAACTTATTCCCGTAAAATTTACTCAAAATATAGTAAAAAACGTTGCATATTGCTTAAAGTTTATGGGATTCTTCACAACAACTTTGCGGAAAAGTCTTTACAGATAGAGTATTCGCAAAACTAAAGCAAATCGACGTGAAATATCACGTATGTAACGCACATAAGTATCTCATTTTGAAATGCTTTACGCTATCTCTTACAATGTTGTAAACCATTTAAATCTTCACAAGTCTTGGACGTTGTGAAACCGCCCAGCCCTCAAGTGGTCCAATGAAACCAGACTAATCCTGTTCATGCCGAGTCATTGTAAGGTAGTGGTTTGTTAAACTTTCAAATCTAAAACTGCTCAGCTACAGAAGAAACCTCGTCAGCTAAGTAAAATAGATGTCGTATTAGTAATTTATTTACATACGTATAAACGGCAGAATTAATTGAATTCAACATGTTAATGAATACAGCTAGTTACTATTAAGAGAGGAAAGAACAGATTTTTTATTGCAAGCAAGCAAGTCCAAAACATCAAATGTGTTAGACCGGGAGTTGTAATTCTGACACAAACAGCCAAAGGGCTCATTTGGTTAAAAACTTGTTCTACAATGTTTTAGGTAGAAAGGTATAAAATATCTTGAAGGACGGGCAGGACATTAAAGTTTACTTCGCTCAACAGAAATGGGCTAGGGACCGATACATTTAGTAATTTAATCATAAATACCATTCCAACCATTTCTCTACGACTAGCAAGGGTGGGAAGGTTAATAAGTTTCAGACGATTAGTATAAGCTTGCAGATAATACATAGAATCCCAAAAAAAATCTCTTAAGGAGAAAAGTAAGAATTGTGTTTGGACTGATTCTAGCCAATCAATATGAACCTGTTAGCTCGCGTTTCAAATTATTGCACCATATTCTAATATCGGCCTGACTACTGTTGTAAAGAGAGCTTTAGTTACGTACGGTTCACTTAACTCCTTGCATTTTTAAAGATTAAGTGGCACATAGTTGATAGTGCACAAATTGAGCAATGTGTCCAGGCCTGATTGTAAAAGAGACTGTTCTTCGCTTGGCAAACATTTTTTTGTTGTAGAAATATTGTTTGCAAACAGCAAAAACAGAACTGGGCCAAGATTACTGCCCTCAGAACTCCATAAGTTACATCAATGACATCTTACAAAGCACTTTTAAAGATCACTATTTGAGTTCTATTAAGAACTGACATTATTGGCTTGAACAAGCGCGCTGTGAGTTCTGCCACCTATGGATAAGAAAAAGAAGCAAAAAAGAGGGTCGTGTGGTAAATAAGGAAGAAGCAAAGTACTCGCTGTCTTCCAAGAAAGAATTGCTGCATTCGCACCTTGGCAGCCACGTCACTATTGACGGGTATAAACTCGAGACTGTGATTTTATTTCAAAATATTTGAAAATCAGCCGATACCACAGTTTGAAAGCAGAGGAAGGATGATACCTTCACTGAGTTGAGAGAGACAGTTGGAGAAAAACGTAACCTCCCTTGTTGCTTCCAATTTTCGTGAAACAAGGATAGTTGGCGTTACTTGCTCCGAAACGGCCAAAATCGCTTAGACAGTTAGAAACAAATGAAATGAAAAAAGTACGCATATAAAACACTTTTGAAATTGGACGCAGTCCCGCCCCATTTTTCTGTAATCTCTTTATGGACCAATCGAACTTAAATTTAGTAAGACATTTTTTTTTACCACAACAATTGTTTTTTCATAAAATGGGAAATTCCGGTTGAAAATCACTGCCACTTTGGATACCCAGCCTTCCGCCCGTTTTTCCGTCCGCCCGTTAATGCAATGTCTTGTGCAAAATTTGAGATATTTACCAAATTTAGTATACAAATTTATTTGAACAAAAATTTTTTGGTATTGAAAATGGTCGAAATCATATTATAACACGCCCAATTTTTGGTATCGAAAATTTTGAGAAACGAAAGTATTGACATTTGTATAAGTAGATAATTTCAGCTTTCTTACCATTTAATGTTTATGCTTAATATATGTGCTCCCAAGCGGTAGTTACTTAAGTTATTTTGGTAGCTCATAGAAACAAGAAGCATTAAAACAAAAACAAAAAAAAAAATGAAATAATATGAGGGTTAATAATTAAAAACGGGCAGTTGGCCTTTGCACTCTGAACATCTTCTACGTCGACTTAGGCTGTTATCGCTGGTTAGCTCAGATATATATGAGAGAGCACACAATTGGGTATGTAACGACCGGTTTTGTTTGAATTGAGACTCCCTTACTTGTCTATATTCAACAGTTTTTAATTAACCACATTATCAAGTCCTCAGCGTATCATTATCGATAGTTTATACCGATTTCTATGTCTAAATTTTGACAGTCGCTATATTAACGAAACCAAATTAGAAGTGGTAGCAGCCTTACAGTTTTTATTTCATTGTCTGTATTGCTTTTATGTTAGTATTTCTGCTTATTAACGTACAACATGATAAAGTAAAGCTCCCGGAAAAATACTGCAAGCAAGTTTTTAAACTATCTGTCGGCAATTTTAGGTTTTAACTGTAAACAAAAGCAGATCCATGCACGTCCTTTACATAAACTGAACTAAAAGTCCAGTGAACTCTCCGCAGTTAAATAACGACAAAATAATGTTATGAAAACATTAACATGAAGCATGATAATGATAAAATTACAGTTTACTGTTATAAATCGTGGTACGCATAAATATGTTACTTTTAAGCTCAAAACCTTTGAAAAGAGGTTTGTGTGCTATGTAATTCCAAACAATGTTCTTTGCTTGTATTTATACCAATAGAATAAGCGCTACGAGTGTATTTATGCCATGAAAAGCTCTCAGTGAAAACTCATCTGCCTTGCAGATGCCCTTCGAAGTCGGCATAAAACATGTAGGTCCCGTCCGGCCAATTTGTAGGGAAAATCAAGAGGAGCACGACGCAAATTGGAAGAGAAGCACGGCCTTAGATCTCTTCGGAGGTTATCGCGCCTTACATTTTTTTTTTTTTGTTTAAATATTAATTCTTAAAAAGTTTTTCTAAATACAGCTTTTCACACAACCACAGGGTGGTCATAATTTGCGGACACTTGAATTGAGTTCTAACATAGGCCATAGATGTGCTGGATTATTCGTGAGTGTAATACTTCAACATCCTTTTAGTTACAAATTATATAAAACTAATGCAAATGTATGTAACATTATAAACATGCTTATTCATAACTAATACAAAAGGCTTACAAATAAAACGATATTTCCATGAGAATATCAAATTATTAAAGCTTTATAAGTAATTTTTTTATGAATGGGGGCAAATGTCTATACCATGGCGTATGAGTAACATTAGTTGAATTCGATAATTAGATGGCCATGCTGCTATCCTTAAGAATCTGGATTTGCCTTCGTCGGGCTATTGTGCTCCGACTGTCTTTTTCGGTATGAAGTACGAGTTCATTATCCCGGACAGGGATTACTGGTTGAAGAAGCCACCGGACTTGAGCGATAGGCTGCAGATATATACTGACGGTTCCGAACTGGATAATAAGGTGGGTAGCGGTATCTTTTCACCTCAACTATGGTGGAATCTATCCTTTAGCCTATCTGATCATTGCAGTGTCTTTCAGGCGGATGTGGCTGCTATTAACGATGCTGTTCATAATTTGAGAAAGGCTGTTTAAGGCTATAACCAAATTTGTATTTACTCTGACAGTCAGGATGCACTAAAACCGTTTGGATCGGTCAGATGTAAGTCCAGGATAGTAGAGAAGCGCCGCACATCTGCTTATTAACGTATAACATGACAAAATAAAGCTCCCGGAAAAATATCGCAAGCAAGTTTTTAAACTTTCTGTCGGCAATTTTAGGTTTTAACTGTAAACAAAAGCAGATGCATGCGCGCCCTTTACATAAACTGAACCAAGTCCTAAATAACAGCAAAATAATGTTATGAAAACATTAACATGAAGCATGGTAATGACAAAATTACAGCTTACTGTTGTAAAGCTTGGTACGCATTAAAATGTTGCTTTTAAGCTCAAAATCTTTGAAAAGAGGTTTGTGTGCTATGTAATACCAAACAAAGTTCTTTGCTTGTATTTATACCAAGAGAATAAGCGTCCGAGTGTATTTCTGCCATGAAAGGCTTTCAGTGAAAACTCATCTGCCTTGCAGATGCCCTTCGAGTCGGCATAAAACATGTAGGTCCCGTCCGGCCAATTTGTACACTTATTTTTTTTTAAAACATTAATTCTAAGAAAGTTTTTCTAAATACGGCTTTTCACACAACCACAGGGTGGTCATAATTTGCGGACACTTCAATGGAGTTCTAGCATAGGCCATAGAAGTGCTGGATTATTCGTGAGTGTAATACTTCAACATTCTTTTAGTTACAAACTATATATAACTAATGTAAATGCATGTAACATTATAAACATGCTTATTCATAACTAATACAAAAGGCTTACAAATGAAACGATATTTCCATGAGAATATCAAATTATTAAAGCTTTATAAGTAATTTTTGTTTATGAATGAGGGCAAATGTCTATACCATGGCGTATGAGTAACATTAGTTGAATTAGATGGCCATGCTGCTATCCTTAAGAATATGGATTCGCCTTCGTCGAACTATTGCGCTCTGACTGTCTTTTTCGGTATGAAGTACGAGTTCATTATCCCGGGTAGGGACTACTGGTTGAAGAAGCCACCGGACCTGAGCGATAGGCTGCAGATATATACTAACGATTCCAAACTGGATAATAAGGTGGGTAGCGGTGTCTTTTCACCTCAACTAGGGTGGAATCTATCCTTTAGCCTATCCGATCATTGCAGCGTCTTTCAGGCGAAAGTGGCTGCTATTAACGATGCTGTTGATCATTTGAGAAAGGCTGTTTACGGCTATAACCAAATTTGTATTTACTCTGACAGCCAAGATGCACTAAAAGCGTTTGGATCGGTCAGATGTAAGTCCAGGATAGCCAGAAGATGGCTAATAAACTTGCAAGAGGGGGCACATCCGTTCCTCTTTCGTCGTCCTGGAAAGATCGAGTATGCCGCTCGCTACCTGTAACATAACTTTGAAAGGGATTTTCCTTAGGGAAGCGGGTGTTAGATGGAGCAATCTTGAATGCTGCAACCTCACTAAGCTCATGTGGTCTGAATGGGACGCGAGACGCACGAGAAGTCCCCTTCTTCTGGGATCTTCCATCTTTGACGATCTTTGTGGTCTGGCTAAGTTAAAACCTAAGAACTTCCTGAGGTTTGTATCGGAACGGGACCTTTATGGGCCTAAGTACATTGGTGCTCGCACCGGTGGCCACTCTAATCTAACCTAACCATATAACAAAGGTTATAGGTATGTGGAAATGTGAGTATGAGCGTATGTATGCAACTTATGGAATTCGCACTTTTCGAGAAATGAGCGAGGCATACAGGAATTGCAAAAAATATCATATCGTCGATGCCTTTACAAAACCATTTACCGAAAAATTGCAAAACCACCCAAATACCAAAATGTGGCAAACTTGACATTTCCTAGCCCTGAGCTCAATGCATCCACCTTCTCCTAAAAAAATCATAACTATTATATTTGAATGCCAGTTTTGTAAAATAAAGAATAATCTGAATCTGGACTCCAAATCTGCATTCAAGCCCTTTCACTTACATAAAGCGAGCAACGGGGGCACAGGATAATTTTGAGTATGTACCTGTGTATGTATCATGAAAAAAATCCTAAAAAAAGGTGCAAAATAAGTTCTTCTACTGAAAGATTCAATTGCCGCCTGATAGACCGTTTTGCAGTTGGTCGATAGATGGTTTTGACCAGAGGTCGACATCTTCTTCTTAGTGCGTTTTGCTATAAGTTTGGAAAATAAGCAGCTTAATGTCAGCTTAAAGATCTAACGAAAAGTAAAATCCTTTCTCATCAAAAATCACACTCCAAAAGCTGCGCTTCACACCTGCCCTGGAAAATGTCGAACGAGAATGCGTTAACTCTTGGAGGGTTGAGAGAAAGTTCTCCGGAAGAATTATAATACTGTTCGTGTATGACTAGGTCATATATTGCGAGCGAAACAGTCGCTGCAGCCAAGAAAGTATTTCTATCGACACTGCAGTATGGAAGCAGGATATCTCCACAGATTTGGGGGAGGTAGGTGACGCAAGGCTTTACTTCCCTTGGTGTTAGTTATCACAAAACTCAGATAGTTATCAAACGCGTATAACAACTTAGGCGGTTAAATGCTAATTATTGATGGTGCTGTCCCTTATAATGGAACGGATGATGACAAATTATATCCAAAACTTACCTCTAACGTTTTCTAAAGTATGATTTTCCACCCGCGTATTCGTCAAACTTTTGTAAAACTCCTTCCACCAACAATATTCGTATGTGTGCAAGTAAATATAAGCTAACATAAATACATTTATGTGGCAAATGGTTGTCGTCACCGTTCAACCATATTATCCTGTCGCCAACGAGCGGTCAAATGAAATATGTAAATGTCAGTCATTTATTCAATCAGACAGTCACTCAGTCATTCAGCTTATTGAACAAACGAGCATTGTGCAGCACAAAGAACACCAGCGACATCAATATTAACAGCAGTACCTTTATGTTACTGGCAGAGATTCACTGTGGAGAGAGAGAAGCGCGGGAAGGATTGTGTAAGCAAACGCACATAAGCCCTACTATGGTGGTGTATGAGATATGAGCTGTGCGCGGCATGTTGTACATGATTATAATACAACGTAGTGTTGTTGATTTCAGTCATAGAGGATGATTATGGGATGTTGAGAACTTCCTGAATTTATTAAGACATTTAACTATAGCATGTGACCATAAACTGGAGTTGCGTTTGAATCAGCGGTTGATGTGCGTTTCATTTTATTTTTGTTGGTTGTTTTTTTTTTTTTTTGGAGTTAGCGCTGGTGTGCCGGTCATACACTAATTCCATTTTTTATTCGGCTGCGATTACGGTTGCAAATTAACTAGGTACATACATGTGTGCGTGTATATGCATACCTATGTATGTCTGTGGGTATAATGTACGAGTATTGTTGTAACCCTTCATGTGCAGGTACTCACAACTCGGCACGTGGCACAATTTTTTTGGAAATAATAATTCTCAGTTTCAAAAAAAGTTTTATGATATTTTTCTTTGCAAAATGACTAATTAAAACCATAGAAAAACTCTCTGTAATACTGAATTTGTTACGAAAAACTTGATAAATAAATCAATATCAAATGTGAGGGTATTGAGGATATAAAGCGTATTGTTTGATTGAATATGAATGGGATTATTAAGCATAATGGCAAAGAATCAGAACATCTGACCAATCATTTAAGTTTGATATACAAAACATACGGCGACCACCGTGGTGCGATGGTAGCGTGCTCCGCCTACCACGACGTATGCGCTGGGTTCACACCCCGGGCAAAGCAACATCAAAATTTTAGACATAAGTTTTTCAATTAGAAGAAAATTTTTCTAAGCGGGGTCGCCCCTCGGCAGTGTTTGGCAAGCGCTCCGGGTGTATTTTTGTCATGAAAAGCTCTCAGTGAAAACTCATCTGCCTTGCAGATGCCTTTCGGAGTCGGCATAAAACATGTAGGTCCCGTCCCGTCCCGGCCAATTTGTATTGAAAATCAAGAGGAGCACGACGCAAATTGGAAGAGAAGCTCGGACTTAGATCTCTTCGGAGGTTATCGCGCCTTACATTTATTTATTTATACAACACATACAGAAAGTCAGACATTTTTAAATTACATTTTTAAATTACAATTTGAAAACATTTATAAATAATCAGATTTTTCTAACAAATTATTTTATTTTATACTAGCAGACCCGGCAGACGTTGTTCTGCCCTAAATTTGGCCTATCTCCATACATTTTAATAAGCTTTTTCCGCCTAAATCTGCCATCCCCCCTCTTCGTTTTTTCCTACTCCTTTCATTCACCCCTCCCTCCGTCTTTTTCGCTTCATATATCTCCATCTTCGTCACATTCTATCTCTTTCTCAGTCTCCTTCTCTCTTTTCTCTTCTCTCAAGTTCTTCTCATTCTTCTTCATCCCTTATTGCCTGTCCCAGAGGGTGGTATGTATTTTGTTCCAGTCCCAATCCCAGTCCAAATCCGAGTCTCAGTCGCAGTCCCAATCCGAGTATCGGTCCCGGTCCTAGTCATAATCCCAGTCCCAGCCGTCTCTGGTATACTTCCCGGAAAAAATGATAGTAAATGCTAATACAGGCAATTTTTATACACCAAATTTCAGGCAAATCGAACAGGACGTATGTAAATAGGTATGTGGGTATTATTAATTCATGTCTTTATTTCGGCTACGCATGCATATTTATCAGTTTTAATAGGTTGATGCGATTAAATCGAATATCACAATGAAAATTACTTTAGAGCTTTCAACAACAGCTTTCATTGTATAGCCAATTGGCCCACACATCCTAGGGGTACCCGGGTTCACGTTTCGGCCTATATTTCGAGACCCTGTACGTCGATAGCAACCAAGCCTATGTAACAACCACCCGCGTTAGGTATACGCAACTTGTGCGAAAGTTTGAACAAAATCGACCGACGCATCTCTTCAAACACCGGCGATCAACTAACACACATTTTAGCCTTTCTTTTTATGTATGTGACCCGGGTTATGAAAAGGTGGCTTATGAAACAAAAAATAAATTGCGAGAAACATCTTTTAAAGATAAACAATGCATTTCTTCAGTTTGTTAGTAGTTTTTTTTCTTTTTGAGTCATAAGCCACCTTTTTATAGGCCTTGTCACATATATAGATTTTTATTTTTCACAGTTCACTATAATATTAAAACGAAATGCAGATTTTCGTTGCTTTTGAAATTCGGCTTAAAAATTGCACATGGAACAACTAAAGACCCTCCTGAATTAAAAAAAATTTTATAGTACCTCTAAATCGCGGCGCTTCTCCTTTTTGTCGGGCCTGGTGATGTGCTATACTTGATATCCTTCGATATAATATTTTTTATTGATAATCCCTTTGTTTAATTAAACAAAAACCAATTACACGGAAGTATATCCGCACTACCAGAAAATATGAGTGCCTATATGTAACATTTTATTATAACGTATAAATATATAAAAAAAATTGCAGTAAAATAATATTGCGACTATGGACTGAGATATAACTTATCCTGTATGTCAAGTTAGATTAAACTACATACGGGGTGCAAAACAAATTCAAAATCTGTTAAGTAGTTTAGGAGTCCATCGCGGACAAACAATATGACACGTCATTTTTATATATATAAAGAAGAAAGAAGATAAAGATAAAGATAGAGATACTGGGTCAATATCTTAATATTCTTTTAAAATAAAAATTAATAAGTATAAGGCGCGATAAACTCCGAAGAAATTTTTGGCCGAGCTTCTCTTCCAATTTGCAAAATGATCCTTTTAATTTTGTTTTACAAAGTGTCGCGACAGGATCTACTTTTTTAATGCCGGCTTGCAAGGCAGATGAGTTTTCAGCGAAAAGCTTTTCATGACAGAAATACACTCGGAGTGCTTGCCAAACACTGCCGAGGGGCGAACTCGCTTAGAAAAAATGTCTTCTAATTGAAAACTTATTTCTAAAATTTTGATGTTGCTTTGTATTTTCGAATATGAGAATAATGTGTTCATGAAACTATTTATGTATGTAGATTCAAGTGTCCGTCCGCTTTGATTACATTTAAAAACCCTTTCACCTCTGTTCACACATTAATAATGCCTGCGGATTAGTTCACTTTTATAATAGTTCATCGTTGTTATTATTAAATGCTTTTAGTGTGTTAAGTAATTTAGGTCATTGGGATTATTCATGATCAACGACCATATTAAAGGGGTTTTAGATATATGTACAGGGTGATCCAAAATTGCATATCAATACATTGTTCACGCATTACCGAAACAAATATGAATAAAAACAAATAAGGAAGGCTAAGTTCGGGTGTAATCGAACATGACATACTCGTCTGAGAGCTATGGAGACAAAATAAGGGGAAATCACCATGTAGGAAAATGAACCAAGGGTAACCCTGGAATGTGTTTGTATGACATGTGTATCAAAGGCAAGGTATTATAGAGTAATTTAAGAGGGAGTAGGCCATAGTTCTATGGGTGGACGCCATTTAGGGATATCGCCATAAAGGTGGACCAGGGCTGAATCTAGAATTTGTTTGAACGATATGGGTATCAAATGAAGGGTGATAATGAGTATTTTAAAAGGGCGTGGGCCTTAGTTCTATAGGTGGATGCCTTTTCGAGATATCGCCATAAAGGTGGACCAGGGCTGAATCTAGAATTTGTTTGAACGATATGGGTATCAAATGAAGGATGATAATGAGTATTTTAAAAGGGCGTGGGCTTAGTTCTATAAGTGGACGCCTTTTCGAGATATCGCCATAAAGGTGGACCCGCGTGACTTTAGAATTTGTTTGTACAATATGGGTATCAAATGAAAGGTGTTAATGAGTATTTTAAAAGGGAGTGGGCCTTAGTTCTATAGGTGGACGCCTTTTCGAGATATCGCCATAAAAGTGGACCGGGGGTGACTCTAGAATTTGTTTGTAAGATATGGATATCAAATGAAAGGTGTTAATGAGTATTTTAAAAGGGAGTGGTGGTAGTTGTATATGTGATGGAGTTTTCAAGATATTAACCAAAATGTGGACCAGGGTGACCCAGAACATCATCTGTCTGGTACCGCTAATTTATTTATATATGTAATACCACGAACAGTATTCCTGCCAAGATTTGGGTGGTTTTTGATTTCGCCCTGCAGAAATTTTTCATTTTCTTCTACTTAATATGGTGGTGTCACACCCATTTTGCAAAGGTTTTTTTGCGTCAATAAACCAATCCAATTACCATGTTTCATCCCTTTTTTCGTATTTGGTATAATATTATGGCATTTTTTCATTTTTCGTAATTTTCGATATCGAAAAAGTGGGCGTGGTCATAGTCCGATTTCGGCCATTTTTTACACCAATACAAAGTGAGTTCAGATAAGTACGTGAACTAAGTTAGTTAAGATATGTCGATTTTTGCTCGAGTTATCGTGTTAACGGCCAAGCGGAAGGACAGACGGACGACTGTGTATAAAAACTGGGCGCGGCTTCAACCGATTTCGCCCATTTTCACAGAAAAAAGGATTGGTAGATTTTTGTTCGACTTATGGCATTAAAAGTATCCTAGACAAATTAAATGGAAAAGGACGGAGCCACGCCCATTTTGAAACTTTCTTTTATTTTTGAATTTTATTGCACCATATCATTACTAGAGGCGAATGTTGACATAATTTACTTATATACTGTAAAGATATTCAATTTTTTGTTAAAATTTGACTTTTAACATTTTTTTTAAAGTGGGCGTGGTCGTTCTCCGATCTTCCTAATTTTTATTAAGCGTACATATAGTAATAGGGGTAACGTTCCTGCCAAATTTCATCATGATATCTTCATCGACTGCCAAATTACAGCTTGCAAAACTTTTAAATTACCTTCTTTTGAAAGTGGGCGGTGTCACGCCCGTTGTCCAAAATTTTACTAATTTGCTATTCTGCGTCATAAGTTCAACTCACCTACCAAATTTCATTGCTTTATCAGTCCTTGGTAATAATTTGTCGCACTTTTTCGGTTTTTCGAAATTTTTGATATCGAAAAGTGTGCGTGGTTATAGTCCGATATCGTTCATTTGAAATGGCGATCTGAGATGAATTTCCAGGGACCTACATACCAAATTGCATCAAGATACCTCCAAATTTACTCAAGTTATCGTGTTAACGGACAGACGGATGGACGGTACTGATGATTTTCGGTACTGATGATTTTGATATATGGAAGTCTATATCTATCTCGATTCCTTTATCTCGATTCCTTTATACCTATCCAATCAAAGTTAATATACTCTGTGAGCTCTACTCAACTGAGTATAAAAATACGAAGAAATACCATCACACCACGGCGGCCGCGGGTAATGAAAGGAAAAACTGGAACGGCATGAAACCCCATTGAGACACCACGAAAATAACAGCGACGCAAGTCATAGCTGCCTAGAGAAAACGATTCTCGAATAATGCCAATCCCGATCCTGAATTCTCGTTAATCAAACCGAGCTGATACTTTCAACTAGAATTGGCATACCTTGAAAACAAAGCTGTGCGTAGATTTTGTCAGTGGCAAAACAATATCGCACGCACCCCAATTGGACAAAAATCGGTCAGAGCTTCAATCATGATTGGTAGTGTATTAATATGTTGTGTGTGCTTAGCATTAACTTTCCTTGGTCGAGGCCCATCTGTATTAGAGCAGATTATAGATGGCTAGCTGATATCGAAATGCTATAAATGTTCTCTATGACCAGCTTAGTTGTATTCATACGGATCACGAGATCGGCGCGACAGTTAACAGAGTCGCCGCTATTATCAAGGACAATTAAAAATTTCCAATCATATAATATTTCAATGAAATCGCAATCGAGGTTATGTATTCTAAGCCAGACTCGAAGTCAGGTATTCTCAGCCCATTCTCGACCGCACCACAGTTTAATAGTTGTTTGGCTGTCCGAGTAGACTTTAAACTCTGATGTACATTGGAACGATTTTCCGCAATCCCTGGTCAAATTTGGTTAAGAGACGAACCGGCTTCGGCGTTGCGCCATCATAAATGCCTTTTTGTGTCTCAAGGACAAACTACACTGATGATGGCCCAACGCCGAACTCGGTTTGTGTCCAAATCAAATTTGACAGAATATGCCGGGAAATCTTTCCAATATACATCAATCCCACCCTGCCGGAAAATCAACAAAACAAATCCAATTAGTCTTAAACTCTGTTTTCGTTATAATACTCGATAGCATGTTATTCACTTAATTCTTGATGGCAGCAACGTCCGTTTAGATAACGCTTCAGAAAATGGGCTTACATCGATGCCATTGTAGAACCACCACTCTCACTGTTTTCAGTAAAAGTTGCCCTTTTAAATAAATTACTAAAAAGTAATCTCTATTAGAACCGAATGGACACATTCAGTATATACAAGGTCTTCATTCACAGGCTAGTTCAACCTATTTTCTATTATAAAGTATCAACGCTAATGCCTCCCCCAAGGGAGCGAAGATCTTATCTCTCCTAGTGAACAAATTCATTTCCGTTCTGTGTGGGTTCACGTGTGAGTGACGTGAATCAGCCACAATGTCGAAACTCATCGCAAGTTGACCAGAATCTTACCCACAATCAGGATTGCCAAGGACAGGTCGGTTTGTCGCCCCACGCCATGATAAGGGACGAAAAATAAATAGAAGTAATGATGTTAACGATTTTTATTGTAGTGGTGTTAATAATGAGCTGCAGTTGAAAATTGAGGCGAGTTTTCAGGTGAATTCGGAAAGCCAGTGAAAGTTTGAAAATTGGTGCATAATTCGACTTCGTAGGCGAATTTCAAAACGAACTTGTAAATTCGTTGGCTAACATTAAGGCAACTCGCATGGAGAGATGAATGAAGATGAGCGAATACGAATTAGTCGCATAACTTCGATAACGCATTTATGGGAAGTTTTTGGGGAATATAAATAGGTTCCCAAATTTTGAAGGAGATTTCAAGCAAATATTTTGATGACTTCAAGTTTTCTGGTAATTTTTTTCGAGCGAACGAAGATTTTGAAAATGAGCTGCGAAAGCTAAAGAAAATTTGAAGGTGTATTTTCCGTTACGCAAACAATGTCATTATTTATTTATTTATTTATTTATTTATATGTTAGTCTACAAATTTTACAATTAATCAGACTAAATATAATTACGGATTACAGAATAAATTACAGAAGCATACATAGTGAGCAAAATTATATTATAAAATATGTATATACATTATTAAATTAGTTGTCGGGATGCACTGTGATGCCGAGCAACGGAATTGATTATTAATGCTGTCGGAATGGACGTGATTTCAAGCAGCTGATGTAAATTTAACACACAATGGGTAGGGCTGCAATGTGTGGGAGGTTGGAAAGGACGTGATTCCAAGCCACCCGCCCAACATAACTATTGATTATTAGTGCTGTCTTAATGGACGTGATTTCGAGCAGCTGATGTACACACACAATGAATAGGGCTGTGATGCGTGGGAGATTGGAAAGGACGTGATTCCAAGCCACCCGCCCAACGTAACTATTGATTATTAGTGCTGTCTTAATGGACGTGATTTCGAGCAGTTGATGTACACACACAATGAGTAGGGCTGCGATGCGTGGGAGGCTGGAAAGGACGTAATTCCAAGCCACCCGCCCAAAGTAACTGGAGCTGGTAACAGATTTAGTTTAACATGTTAATTTTGAATAAGTTATGAGTTCAAGGCAGTGAGTATATATTTTTTTATACTGTAAAGTATGTCACAAGGGTTAATATTATTGCAGTGATTATTGAAATCTTGAAACAGACAACGAAGAGGTTCATGCATTTGAAAATTCGATCTACAGGTAATTAAATATAGTGGTTGGAAATACGGAGAGGGCCTAAAAGGGACACTAAGCATCACCTCGCCAATCAGAAGTAGACTGTTTATCATCCCTATCAATAGCTTTACCATGAATAAAACGCCAAGATGGCATAAAAGGGACATTAAGCATCACCTCGCCAAGCAGAAGTGGACTGTTTATCATCCCTCTTAATAGTTTTACCATGAATAAAACGCCAAGCATCTCCCTGCGGCTCTGTAGTGAAGGCAGCTGTAAAAGTTTTAACCGGCTGCAGTAGGGCGGTAGATTCCTTAATGGATCCCAGGGCAAATGATTTAAAGCAAAAAGCAAAAATTGCTTTTAGACCGATTCCAATTTTTCGCTATGAATCTAATAACGCTGGTTCCAGATAATGGAAGCATATTCCAATATAGGTTTTACTAACGATAAAAAAAAGAGTTTTAGTGACATAGGGGTCATTGAATTCCTTTGACCACCTTCTTACGAAAGCCAAAGTCCCTCTAGCCCTATTCACACACGATTCGATATGTAATTTTAAAGCCAGTTTTTGGTTCATCATAACGCCAAGATCAGTAAAGTTTGTGACTTGCTTAATGATATAATCGCCTATCAAGTACTGATGGGATTTAAAAGATCTCCTCGTAAAACACATAAACTTGCACTTCAGTAAGTTTAGTGACATGGCGTTCATATCACACCACTCAACTAGGTTATTCAAATCCGATTGAAGAAGTGCCCTATCTTCAGGTGAGCGAATGAGCATAACTAGTTTGACATCATCAGCGTACATCAGCGGCATGAAATTCTTCAAAACATTTTGGAGTTCATTAATGAAGAGCAAGAACAACACTGGACCATGGTGACTGCCCTGGGGAACTCCAGAAGATACTTTGATGAATTCAGACAAGCAATTGTTAAACACAACGGTTTGCTTTCTTTCTTCCAAGTACGAAGAAACCCAAGAGAGAAGCCGTGATGGGAAACCCAATCGATCGAGTGTTAGTAAGAGTAAGGAATGGGAAACTTTATCAAACGCTTTACTGAAATCAGTATAAATGACATCAACTTCGCAGTTCGTCCTAAAGTTATTGGATACAAGGGTTGTGAACTCCAGCCAGTTAGGCACAGTGGACTTACCCTTGCAAAAGCCATGTTTTGACAGGTCCACTGCTAAAGATATTGTAAAAGGCAGTTGCTTTGTGACAATTGATTCAAATAGTTTTGGAATAGCACAAAGTTTTTCTATTCCTCTATGGTTGTGACACAAAATCTACTCCCACTTTTATAAAGTTGTATTATAAATGACTCCTTCCATCCTTAAGAGGCATTAAATACGCAGGTAAGGGGTTGACAAAGAAATTTGGCGCAAGTTTTTAGCACAACAGATGGTATTTCATCAGGTCCAGGAGAAGGAAATTTTCAGACTTTCCAGATGCCTTATTACCACATCTGTATGAATATATGGGATACCTATTGAGTTAAGCGATGGTAACATATATTGATAATCTACCAGAGCGGAGTCAGGGATAGTCGAATAATTAGATTTAAAAAATTCAGCAATCTCGAAGTCATTACTAGAAATCTGATCGTTATACTTCATTACAGAAGGAAACCCGGATCAGTAGTATTACGCACCAGTAACCTGAGTCAATCCAGGTATTTATTGTAACGAATGTTAGCAGCACTGGGCGATGCTATCGTCTCTAAGCCGATGCTAAGCAGTGACGTGAATTCACATCCATAGATCAATCATTATGTATCTACATAAACGAAACAATAATTGCGTCTACACATATGTACCATGTAGGTATACGAGCAGCGGAGAGTCAATGCACAAACACACGTATATATCTGAGATACTCCTATAAGTATGCAATGAGAAAAACTATAAAATTGTGCAATTGCAGTTACAGCTGAGAAGTTTGACAGCTGCTGGACTAGTAGATTCTGGAAGCGCCTAGAAAATGCGAAGGTTGAAATCAAAGAGTATAAAAGGCGACCATTGTAGAGGCGCTGGAATTCAGTTTGATTTGAGTTGTCAAGCAGTTTCGACTAAGACGCTGCCTAGCGAGCAAGAGCAGTATTATTTTGAATAGAAGAGTTTCATTTCAGCTATCAATCAGCTTGGTTATTAAGCAAGCTATTCGTTGCACAGTTTGAGTGTTATTGTGAAGTACTTTAATAAAGGCTATTTTGCATTATTACAAATTGGGGTTATTTATTCAACAGTTTAGTGATACGAACTTAGCAGATGATTGCAAACAAGAGGATTTGCAAGTAAATTCGTTACAGTATATTGAAAGTTCTGGATGATACACATCCTCAGGCAACACCACTGGATCACATCGAGTTACAGAACAATTCGATGTGTGATCTGATAATATTAAATCAAGATATTTGCCAAATTTATTATGAATTATGTTAAGTTGATAAAGACCAATGTCTGCAAGGTCATTTAAAAACTCGTAGAATACAACATTAGAAACAGTGGGAACTAGCATTCCGTGTTCTACGACACAAAGGGCAGATTGAAGTCGCCAGCCACTAAGACAGAATCAACACACCTAGACATAGCAAATATAAACTTTATTAGGGAAGAGTGTTTTAAGTATAAGAAATATCTGACTGAGGCGGAATATAAAACATTACAAAATATTTATAAGTAGATAAGAGTTTAACTCGCACGCAGAGGATTCCAACATCAGCAGAATCATCGAAATACACTTCCTCAGCAGAGAACCTGATATGCACAGCGATTAACACGCCTCTACCAACTCTGTTTTGTCGGTCTTTTCTAAAGATCTCATATGAGTCTGCTAATATCTCATAGTTAAACACCGTTGCTTTCAATCATGTCTCAGTAAAAACCAAAACGTCATAACAGAAGTCATGACTTCGGAGAAAAAGATCAACTAGTTTATTATTTAGACCCCCAACATTCTGATAATTGACATTGAGGTCATTACGAAAGGTATCATTATATATTTGAATGATTTTCTTTCTCCGCCCACGGTAAATATATATGCATATATATATATATATATATATATATATATATATATATATATATGTGCTGAATATATCATTTACGACACGTTAATTATGTGATTATGTTGCGAAATTGAATCGAAATAACCGAAATTAATTTGAGTGTTCTAAAGTGGTGACATACAATGTACTATATGTACGCTTTTATTAAATTTGCCTATATGTACATAAAAACCAAAGTTGCTTTATGAATATAAAACATATACAAATGAAGTTAGCTAATAATTTTAATGAGTTTCTAACTGCTTTATTTTATTTCATAAGCTTGGGGAATTAATAAGAGTCAGCTGGAGTCATACTTTGTTAATATAAAATTATTTATAGAAGCAAATGTGAGTTGAAAATTATAATTCCTTTCAGTGACGTAAAGGAAGTAACGATAATAATATTGGCACAAAAAATAATGAATTTATTCAGATAGCGTAAAAAATATGTAGGCGGATTTTTCTTTCGCCATCAGCTAATAATAAAAAACATGGCATTAACGACGCGTCCTGCATAGTTTCCAGAGCTAGGAGAAGCAAAAGGATTCTGCGCCAAGTACACATATATGAAAACACAGTGAGTAAATTTTGAGTGCAAATTGGTTGGCTATCGCCTTAACGCATTACAATATTTTTAAGCAAATTTTAGTTTTTAAAATCCAACTCACTATTCTTAATTCCAAATAAACGAAAGTAGTCTGCAAATGGTGTATATATCGGCCTATACTTGAGGTTAAACATCAGCAGACATAATTTTTCCAAAAGCAAATAATTTCGGCTTTTTTGAGAAGGTTTGAGATTTTATCAGTATCGCTTTCATAACAAACCGCTGAGCTCTCGATAAGAAATCCATGGGATAGCGGAAAAATGTTAGTTTTGTTTTCTAGCAACTTTTGATATAATGTTAAATTATGTATGTAGATAGGAAGGTATGTAAATGGTTGCATGCACATATATATATAGAGGGAGATAAACACTTTAGAGTTAGGTTAATGAAATTATCAATATAAATGTATTTTGGAATTAAAAAATTTAAACTAACAATGGTTTAAATTGTATTTGATTATGTGAGAGGCATTACAGTAGAAAATGGGCTTAGAGAAGACCATATATGGAACTCCTCCGGTGAGTAAATTCTCATTCCAGCAGATATGCAATTTAAAAGAATATTTTATATTCGTTTTATCTTTCTTTTTATTTTCATTGGTTAAAAGAAGACGTTCCCCATAGGTCCTAATACTCCACTTTAATGTTGCAAGTTAGGCAACAATAAAATATCTGTTTAATTTTTTTTAAATTGTGCCGACCCAAAAGTCAGCGTAGGAGCAAGAACCTCACCCCATTCGCTGAGGCTTAGCTGGTATATTTAAACAGAGTATGCTCCTTTATCTCTATACTTTTACGGTCGGGTAGGCAAAGCACAATGTGGACTGAAAAGCTATGGTTCTGTCTATTGTGTATCTGGTCTCTTGTCTTCGAGAGATTTCAGGTTGTTCATTACACAATCGTTCTATCTCACGATCAGTTGGATAGACTACGGCGGGAAAAATTCTTGAAGCTATTCGTTTTTGTAAGACTGCTAATTTCCCCCTTTTTTTCTGAGAATTGCGGTATTATATTTGCATTTTTGGACTCACAGACCACTCTCTCGTTGAACTCCTTGACTTCACGCTTCCCTCGCTAGGTGTCTCTGTCTCATCATGCTTATCGTATTCAAATGTTTTCAGCTAATCTCGCTGATTGGGCAACCAACTTAACGGCAAGATGGACTGAACACTGAAGTATAAACATATTTTTAGCTCTTTTGGCTCCGACGCCAATTGGTTTTCCTTCACGACGGTCAAATAGGAGTCGATTCTTGAAGAGACGATCATAATGCGGATCAAATAATTCTTTCATTTCAATTTTATCGTTAAATTGGAAATTATTTTTTTGTGATATCAACATTGCTCTGATTTCACAGAAGATTCCTACAGTAAACGGATTCTCCAGTATTTTTAAAATATTGCCTTGATTTCCGAGAACATACTTTCTTGAATGCGACATTTTCCATGAAAATCTATTCAAAATGTTTCGAACTTTTTCGAAAACGTATTTGAGATGAATTTGTGTAGTCATAGAAATATTAGACGTTTTTCCTCCAATTAGAGAAAATAAGCTGTACAAAATGTATTGGATTAGATTAGATTGAACTGGCCGGCCAATAAAGACCTCACTTAGACTGAATGTGCATACAGTGTTACCAGAATTTGCTTGACGACCAAACGGAAGAACCCCAATCAGGTACCAAGACTTCTTTTATAGAACAACTCCGTCCTCTCGGACCTAGTTTAATTGCTGCCTAGAGATCTGGCAACCCTGCCGCCCCTAATAACTGGAGCCTTGACCTGGCGAGCGCAGGACACAAATACAAAAGTGCTAAACCGTTTCTTCCTGCAGCCCACACTTCCCTCACCTGCAGTTATTGACGAAGCGTAACTTAGGAGCATGTTACTTCAGAAAGTAGAGTCTATGAGTCGCTTTGTGAGTCTAATATCGTAGGCTTTGCACATGATCTTAGAAATTTCGCAGCCCCGTTCTTTCGTCCACGCCTTTTCTAATTGATGGATCATATGCAACTCATGTCTCCTTTTAATTTCTCCAACGAGCGTTTCACCCTCCATTGCCAACTCACCGGCCTTTTTGTTACTTTCTATCACTTTATGATCGTGAACTGTACTGTATGTATATTATGGTCTGAGCGAGATTTTCCCAATGCTTCTTTGCATTCCATAACTCTTGTTGATGAAGTACTATGTGGGGTTATTGTCTAAATCATCACCTGACTATCAATATATATGTAGAAATTAAACATTTATGCACGATTTTTTATTGATTCATAAACAAATATATTAACTTAAACAAACTTTAAATTACAAAGGGTGTGTTAAAATGTTAAAAAAAATATATTAAATAAAATACTTCATTTGACTGATTTCTTATTAATAAATTACGGATATCAAGAAACATTTCTTCAAAACTTAAACTGAACTTAAAGCGGTTTCGTTCATTTTATTTCGGTCAGATGCTTCGTCCAGGTCGTTCGGTTGGGCGGCTGTGCGTCAAGCAAGTAGGGTTGCAGATAAAAATAGTCGGTAGGTGTGTCCACTTCGTGTGGTCCTTCCGTATGTCGCACCTACATATATATTAAGCGCGTTTCCTCCAGAATTTCTGCTGCTTTTTTCATGGCTTTGATTTCCGCCTGAAAAACGCTGCAGTAATCTATCAGCCTGTAGGAACTACTTATTTCAGGATGGACACAGTAAACAGCATAGCCGACACCTTTCATTAATTTGAAACCATCAGTTTACACATATATAGTATTTTCTGCCATTTCTGCAACCTGACGCCAAACTTCCAGTGTCGGGATCATACATTATCCTTGGCGGCTAACCCGACTCTAAATGCAGGTACATCCCGAATTGCCTGATCCCTCAGAGATCTGATTGTTGTTAGGCATCTGCAGCTTATAATGACTGAAACGACATCTGCATATACTGTAAGCTTGATTGGTCCTCCGTCGAACCGGATGAACAGTTCGTTTTGAAACGGTTTTATTTAGCTTGACTTGAGCAGCCTTCCTAACAGAATTTTGTAATTGAAATTTAAGTAGCTTCCCGATAAGCTCCAAGCTTGAATTTTTAACTATAGTTCAGAACCCGATGGCAATGCAACAGTAAGTAGAAAAACCTCCGATAGGTGGCGCATCGATCGAAATATTTGAAAAAAATCGTTGTAGTCCGATTTGGCTTTTATTTGGAGCAAATATTACATACAGTCCGGTGGAAGTGACATCAAAATACTTTGGAGTTCGGGGAGGAACAAGCATACGTGGCGCAGAGTCGAGTAAAGTCTTTGGAAAGTTTATGTATTGAGGACTTAAATTGTAACAAATTATCAGGATAGGGTCCTTGCCATAATGAGTCACTAAATGAACTAAGTAGAAAGAGAAATAATAGGCAAATAAATAAAGACTAAAAACTTAAAAATAAAATAACCAAAAACCAATTTTTAAGTTAAACGGTTATATTGAAAACTATACTTACATTAAGTAATAATAATACTAAAAGCTAGAAAATAATTAGGTGGGTCCTAGGTACTAGTCATCACACTACTCATCAATCTAGGGCGTTGGCCTGACAATTGGACTACCTAATTATGTTCTAGATTTTAGTATTAGCTTTAAGTTTTATTCTCATAATAAGTATAAGGGGAAGACTTATGCAACTGCCAAACAACTCACCGGCCTTTTTGTTACTTTCTATTCCTTTACGACCGTGAACTGTACTGGATGTATAGTCTGGTCTGAGCGAGGGTTTCCTAATGCTTCTTTGCATTCCATACATCTTGTTGATGAAGTACTATGTGGGGTTATTGCCTTAATCGTCACCTGACTATCAATATATATGTAGAAATAAAACATTTATGTACGATTTTTTATGGATTCATAAACAAATATGTTAACTTACACAAACCTTAAATTACAAAGGGTGTGCTAAAATATTTAAAAAAAAATGTATTAAATATATGACTGCATTTGACTGATTTCTTATTAATAAATTACGGATATCAAGGAACCTTTCTCTTTTGGCTTCAAACTTTTAGGAACTATATTTTTCAGGATCGACACAGTAAACAGCAAAGCCGACACCTTTCATTAATTTGAAACCATAGATATACACATATATATATACATATTCCGAAGTGTCGGAACCCTCAGAGATCGGATTGTTGTTAGGCATCTGCCGCTTATAATGATTGAAACGACATCTGCATATGCTGCAAGTTTGATCGGTCCTCCGTCCAACTGCCTCAACAGTTCGTTTTTAAACGGTTGTATTTAGCTTCACTTGAGCGGACGGCCTAACAGAATTTTGTAATTGAAATTTAAGTAACTTTCCGATAAGCTACAAAGCTTGAATTTGAAATATAGTTCAGAACCCGATGGCAATGCAATAGTAAGAAGAAAAAACTCAGATAGGTGGCGCATGGATCGAAATATTTGAAAAAATCGTATTTGTGGTCCGATTTGGCTCATATTTGGAGCACATAATGCACACGTGAATAGAAAGCGACCTTTGAAAAAATCGCCGCCAGGTGGCGCAAGGATCGAGATATTAAAAAAATTGTATTTGTGGTCAAATTTGGCTTTTATTTGGAACAAATATTACATACAGTCCTGTAGAAGTGACATCAAAATACTTTGGAGTTCGAGGATGGACAAGCATACGTGGCGCAGAGTCGGGTAAAGTCTTTGGAAAGATTATGTATTGAGGACTTAAATTGTAACAAATTGTCAGGAAATGCAATAATTAGTCACTAAATGAACTAAATAGAAAGAGAAATAAAGGCAAATAAATAAAGACTAAAAACTTAACAATAAAATAATAAAAAAAACCATGTTTAAGTTAAACGGTTTTATTGAAAACAATACTTACATTAAGTAATAATAATACTAAAAGCTAGAAAATAATTAGGTAGGTCCTAGGTACTAGTCATCACACTCATCATATATCTAGGGCGTTGGTCAGACAATTAGATTACCTAATTATGTTCTAGCTTTTAGTATTAGCTTTAAGTTTTATTCTCATAATAAGTATAAGGGGAAGACTTATGCAACTGCGAAACAGTTCTGGCGAGTGTGAAACTTTTCTTAAAATTAACCTTAAATAAAGAATAAAAAAAAATTTTACTCACCACGCATATTTGCAGTTAGATCACATCGACTTAAATTAGTGACCAAAATAAATAGCAAATGCGAATATATTTTTCAAGCAACTTTAACTCTTAAATTTAAACTTGAGCTAATTTAATGTTTCTTTTAGCAATTTCTTAATTTCCTTCCGCTTTTCGTATTTTATTATTCTCGGCAACATTTTGAATTCGCTTGTATGTATGTGCAACTGCTGCAGTGACAAATGCAATAACAGTCAGCCACCGGATCACACAGGCTAAACCATCGCGCCAACTTCAATGAGGTAATCGTTGCAATTCAAGTACTTGCGAAATGAGTTTCTTTAAGTGACCCAGTTTAAATGGTGAATGGCAAAGAGGTGTCCAGCAATGAGCCACAACAAAACACAGCAACAATTGCAATCCAAATGAAACAAAAAAGAAACTTATTTACGAAGCTGAAGAAGATGTTAAAGAATATGGAGTATGCATATGGAAAATTGCCACTAGAAGTGCAATATTTTACCGTCGTATATATATATGTGTGTGAGTTAGGCGTGAGAGCGAGAGGGGGGGGGGGGATTTTATTGCGCAATTGCTTTGGCAAGTGCTATAGACTGTCTGTATAACTAGTCTAATTTTTCGCTACATAAAGTGGCTTGTGTGTATGAATTTTCAATAAAAAGAGGCAGCACAACTTAAGCAGCTGTAAAGAGGTTTTTTTTTTTTTAATATTGTTGTAGTTTGAAGAGTTCCTTAAGAGTACTTTTTGCATGAACAAATTTCAAAATTTTTTATTGAAAATTTAATAGAACTATTAGGTGCTTGCTCGTAACGAATGTATTAATAAGGCGAAAGGGAAGAAAAAGTTGAAAGCGAAGAAGCTGCCACTTGGTTCTCAATTGCGTGCGAAGTTTCAAGTCTGTACCTCATTCTCTCCATTTATAACTTTTTATAGCTCACTAGGAAGAGCATTAAAAATTAATCGCAAGAGCGCATGGGCGATACGCCTACTTTACTCCGCGTAAGTATGACGAGTGTACTGTGGCCTGGTGCGAAATAGGAGTAACGTGGATTAACAGGTTCTTTAAAATCATTGTCAGTAATTGAGGCCTTCTTAACGTTGGATCTCGTGCATATGGAATTAGTCTTTATAATGCTTATAATTACTCTTCTCAGCTCAGCGTAATTAAACAAATTTCGAAGAGTTTGTGTCTCGTGACTAAACTTCACTTTTAGTACTTTGTTAGGCACACCGTCTGTCCCAGGGGACTTGTTGTCTTGAAATCGACTAGCATCTTGCATACGTAGCAGAAACCAGCCTTCTATTGGAAACAAAGTTTCTACTACGTTCTTAAGAAAGGTGGGTCATATTGAGAGCGCCACTCTTTAATTTTTTAACTTTTTAAGACAATTTTGTAGGCTGTACCACAAGAAATGTTTTCGGAATTATAACAAAGTTCAAGGCAGCATTATCGCGTGCTATTCTTTATTGAGGATTTTAGTGAAAGACGCGTATCTTTGAATATAGCTTTGCACCCTTGAAAATAAGAACTTCTTTCTAATCTTTGGAAGTGCCGTTGAGACTTGATACATTGAATAATTAAGGAATGTGTCGAGATTTCATCTCCGAATTTTAAAGACATGTTTATCTTTCCCCTTATAAATTGCTTAACGATCACTTTGAGTTTAGCACCCACTCACACAGTTCGTAGAAATTGGAACTTGGAGAAAAGGAAGAAGCTTAGCCACCTTTGTTTAATAGTGCTGCAGTAGAGCTACTTCGAAGCAGGCAAATGATTCAAGCAGAGCTCTCTCTTTCTTCGAAGTTTTTCGTGATCGCCTCCCCATAGCCTACGCATTGAAGCCGCCTGCTATGATGAACCGCTGCGAGGAGATTGATGGTATGTAGAAACTATATACCTGTATATGTAACTCCTATCTTTTTGTGCACAAATCCCTATTCCTTTTAGTCTATAAACGGTGTAAGTGACAAAAAAACATTATTTAAGCGGATGTTGAACTACTAAACTATAAATGCCAGGGATGGTTCACCATAAATAGAAGAATTTCCAAGTTTTTGTATGAAATGTTCCTCATTTTATAAGGATCAGTATCGCGTGGGTACAAGAAAATTAACGCCTAAAAACTCTGTACACATTAGCAAAGGACAGCTTGTGACCAATCTAACCTAACTAATACAAATTTAAAGTATATGAGCTGGAATATAAGTTCGTGCAGACAAATTCAACTGTGCGAGGCCACCTTTCAGAAAACAACCATGGCTTTTTTGTTGCAAAATTGCCGTTGTACAGTGTAGTTTAACATTTTTAAAACATTTTTGCATTTCAAGATTCAAACAGTCAATTTTCCACACAGAGCTTTATAAGATTTGCTTATAGCATTTCATTAGCACTAATAAGACTAAATTATTTATTAGAAAATTATCAAGTTTAAATGCAAAATTGTATTATGTAGTTTTATAACAGCAATCGTAATTAAGCTCTTTTACCCAACAAACAAATTATCTTCATAATAAAATGCTTTTTAAGTAGTATGTACAAATATTGAATCAATAAATATTTAAGCAATGGCCTACAACACTGACACAGCTGCAATTCATTTAAGTGCATGCAAAAATATATGCCATCGATACGTACAAAAATATACGGGAAACCAAATAATTTGTACCCATTAGGGTGGACCCAAAAAATTTGAGCTTTTTTACCTCAAGAAAATGCTCACCAAATATTAGCTTAATAGAGAGGATATGCTTATCAAAAATGTGCATTTTTACAAAAGGTGTGACCATGGCCATGACTATATCATATTACTGCAAGATAGCTCATTTTCATGAAAATTAAAAAACGATTTGTAAATATGCAGACTAAAGTCATTTCTCACTCAATCCTTTTCTCCAGCTTTAGGTATACTCCTACCCAAATAATAGAACACGCAGTTGTTGCTGTTGTTGTATTAACGATAAAAACACTACCCGAAGACTTTGGGGATTGTTATCGATGTTGGTAGTCCTTGGCCGGATATAGATCCGGTACTTTCCGGTAACAAAGCACCATTAAGGTACTAGCCCGACCATCTCGGAAACGATTAATATGATCACATTAAACCCTCTAGGCTATCCCGCCTTCCCCACCCCATAGTTCTATGAGGAACTTGGGGTTGCCAGAGTCTCGCCTGCTGAATATGTGTATGATACATTCATATTTGTAACAGGATTACCCTCTCGTAGGTGATGTTGAAAATTGGGTTGCGGAAGTTTTGAAGCTATAAAGTTTTGTATTGCGCTTATCAACCCCTTTAATCCCTAGAACACTAACTTACTTATTTAATTAGCTTCTAATTTTAGACCTGGTAGCAAAGAACATAACGTTAACAACTGGAACGACACACAGTGCTTCGGGCAGCTTGAGCGCAGACCATACAGCCACAGAAATATGGTGTCATCATTTAGAGGACGAGCAGACTGCCTGATTCCCTATCTTCGCTTCGAGGGGCTCAATAGAGGCTTTTGACCTATTTGGTTAAAACAATCTTGTAATATGCCTCAGTTGTATGGAATTCGCGCTATCTAGTTCATTTCGGTTAATCAGAAGCGCTGCAAAAACAAGTTTTACTTTTCATCTTGAGTAACTTAAAATTTAATTCAGATCGAAATTTTCCACCGGTCTACAACCTATTAAACTGCCCACAATACAGAGACACGGAGGGATGCTGGGGGTCGTTATTATAGTAAAACTTACAAAAGAGGAATGGTAAATAACTTTTTTTTGCTTAGGAAGTTTGTTCGTACCCTATAAGATTTCGAAGTGTTTCAACCACTTTCTTTAAGCACTTGCAGATCTTGTTTTGAGCTGCAAGAACTTATTCTTTGTCTATGTCAGCATTTCAATAAGCATAACAATAATATTAATACATCCGACTTGCTCTTTCTAATTAAAAAAAAATATTTACTTATTATCTTAAATAATTAAAAACAATGGTGGTTTGATAGCAGGTTTTTTCCAACCTCCCAGGTATCACAGTCTTAATTGCAGTTTTTCTGTTTTTTTTTGCTCTGAACCACGTCCGTTCTGAAAGCACAATAATTGATACTAATTACATAAAACCAGTATACGCTAACCAAGTGGGTGATAACATATAAAGTAAATATCAGACCTGTAAAAAAAAGTACCAGTACTAGTATCAGTACCTCAGTACTTCGAAAAATGAGTACAAGTATAAGTATCGAACTACTTGTACTTGAATTGTTGAAGTACAAGTAAAGTACTTGTAAGTACTTTCGAAGTACTTTGACAAGTATTGGAGGGTTTTGCAGCGGATCAACTAATATTTTTTAACAATCAGCTCAACTACTGATCGAAATGGTATTTTCCACAAATATGATATCTTTTGTGATACTGTGACGAATATTTATATCACTAAGCCGATACTAAGCAGTATGTACGTAAACAAATCAATCATCATCTACACACGTACATAGAAGGTAACGGAGAGATACTCATAAACACATGGAATCATCAGCCGAAGTAGTACTCACATATACACACGCATATGCCTGTGCGAGAGACTATAAACTACAAAATCACGCACATATAGCTGGTAACCAAGTAGAAGATTGTAGAGGGAGAAATGTCTAGACATTTTTAGAAATATGCGTACAAGGCAACAGAGAGTATAAAAGCAGAGCAAGCTGAGTAGTCAGTAATCAGTTTGATTTAAACACGCTATCAGTTGCGAAATGAAGTTTAATTGTGAAGTATAATTGTATTACTTCCAACGTAGTCTAATAAAGACCATTTTGCAATACAGAATATTGGAGTTATTTATTCAACAGTTTAGCGATTCGACCATTAGTAGAAGGGTTGGAATAAGCAGAATTCTCTAAATTCGTTACAAAACTAAAAATTTTTGTAAATCGTTTGCGAATTTAGTCATTAGTATTGAACTCACCTTTAGCGAAGTTCCTTTCAACATTTGTTGGAATGATTCCCTTTCCACAGTTCAGAGAGGTGATGCTCATTACTCTGTCATCAAACCTCTTCCACATAATGGAATTGCTGTACGGCTAAAAGCCTTACAAGCTATATCAAATACTACATTGTACACCGCAGGCATGAATAAAATTGTTATCACTAAAGCAATTCGTCACGCAAGAACACACATGGGGATCAAATTTGGAAATCCCAGTCCGACCGATGCACAAAGAAATGATTTATTTTTTTACTTTAACACTCTAGGTTTAATACCTTGTTCTTTACCTTTGTATGCATTTATGAAAATGATGTCTTTAATTTTTTAAAATAGATGAGCTATTCGAAGAAATAGGCCATGATCAACCAGCACCCTTACGATCACCTAACTTTGACAAGATGGTTGAAAAAGGGTTTGACAGGTATCTTAATAATACATCAACAGATTTCAATATGCTTCAGATTTATCCTCTTATGAAGGACCTATCACTCAAAATGAATACGCCCTTAGCTTCCTCCGCCCCAGTATAGCGTATATTTTCCTTAGCAGGCATTTTTTATAGTCCTAGAAGGCAACCAATGACGGACTTTTCGTTTGGAAAGCTAGTGCTAATGAAGACAAACACAAAACAACTTTAATATTATTAGCTTTTGTACAATTTATACTTACTTGATATGGTGTTTTACTACTTGCTGCTTTCTAATATGAATTCTACTCATATGCAATAAAAATTGTATAACAGATGTTGTACATTTTGCTTTTCTATTTATGAATCAGACTGACATATTTTATCAGAAAAAGTACTTTCATGTACTTTCATGAATTTTGTAAGTATACCAACTTGTACTTTCGGATTCGAAGTACAAGTAATGTAGTACTTATACTTTGTACTTAGATTTGAAGTAATTGAGTACTTGTACTTATTTCGTACTAGTACAAGTATGTACTCAGTACTTTACAGGTCTGGTAAATATAGAAATTAATGCGTTTTTCAATTTCTGCTAGATTTGACTTCGCGCATCTTTATAGGGGTGAAAAAAAAAATTACAAAAAAAAATCATAAAAAATTTAAAAATTTTCGCCCACCCTAATGTATATATGAACGTATTTTTATAAAATATATTATATCCTTAATCAAAGTTAAAGTTATTTGCGGTGGCTTCAATTCTTCTATGTGTGTATTTTGACCAACTGAATTTAGTTGAAATGAATTTTCGATAATTTGGATTAAGTATTATTAAAGACTCTCTATAAATATAACTTATTAATAATTTTGTAAATACTAAGTAATATTCATATCTGAGCTAATTAATATTTAACATTGATGAGATTTTATGTATGTATAACAGTTGGCTTTGTTATGATATTTCTATTGGAATTTTCCAAAGATATTTTGCAAAATTTAATTAAATTAAAATTAAATAATCCTGCATATCAGCAATTTTGATACATGGCAACCGTTTTGATTTTCTCAAATATTTAGTTATTCTTTATCACACAAATATGCTGCTTTAAGACCTGATACCTCTGACGCTCTTGGAAGCGGTATACAAACACAGGATATGCTTAACCATTTTCTCCTTTCTGAATATCCAAGAAACCTGAATCTTTTGTCTCTGAAGAGGCTTAATTTATAAACATGGGATGAAAGAAATCAAAGTTATTTAGAACGACTATCATGACCCGCAAGTCTTTTCCCTTTTAAGGATCAAATAAATTTTGTTAGATCAATATCGTATACTTTGCACATGATAAAGATATTAAAGCCCTGCTTCGAAATATCCTAATATCTCCTTTCTACTTTTCCGAAGAGAGTGGCACGTCATCAACCAACCCAATAAAGATCCTCCAGGCTGCTTGTCAATGTACAGATATGAACCAAAAAATAGCAGTAGCAACTTTTAACAGAGTTTTTGCGGTATTTTCTTTTAATAATTTCCCTTAGTTGATACGTTTATATAAGCTTAATTTGTATGTTTGTATATATGTTTGTACCTCTTAGGCCCGGTTTTTCAGTACGAGTTTAAACTAAAGTTAAAGTTGATTAGAGTTTAACCTTGCCACTTTGGCCGCTTAAGATGAGATGATTAGGAACATTTTATGTTATCGAATAAAGTGGCAAGGTTAAACTCTAGTCAACTTTAACTGAAATTTAAACTCGCACTGAAAAACCGGGCATTAAACACTTAATAATGAAAAAGTTACGTATACGCTCTGACATCCCTTTTTCAGGTTGAAAGATTGATTTTTGATAAAAAAGTGCTAATTTTATACAAAGCATTTAACAAATTCTGACTGCCGCAGTGGTGTGGTGGTAGCATGCCCCGCCTACCAAACCGAAGATCCTGGGCTCACGCCCCGGGCAAAGCAAATTTATAAACAAGTTTCCCCTAGAGGAAAGTTTTTCTAACGGGGCCGCCCCTCGGCAAGCACTCCGAGTGTATTTCTGTCATGAAAAGGTTCTCAGTGCAAACTCATCTATCTTGCAGATACCGCTCATAGTTGGCACAAAACATGTAGGTACCGTCCCGCCAATTTTTAGGAAAAAATAAAAGGAGCACGACACAAATTGGAAGAGAAGCTCGGCTTAAAATCTCTTCGGCGGTTATCTCGCCTTACATTTATTTATTTATTTTAACAATTTATTTTAACAAATTCAAAACAAAAATTTAAATTTTTAAGACGATTTTAAAAACTAAACGAAATCTTCAAAGCCTTTACAGGTAATTTTCGCAACCTTTTGAGTGTGCACTTTTTTATCATTTCAACCGGAAATTGTAAAAGACTTCTTTAATTTGGGAACCAGCATTAAACCAAACAACAGCATTAGCTTTGAAATCTAGCGGAAAATCACCCTTGCCAATAAATTCTATTTTGGACTGGGTGGGCAATTGAAAAGTAAAGTCCTCTTTTGGCAACCGAAAATGTCTACAAGTCAATTATCGTACCCGTCCTGCTTTATGGTGCAGAAACATGTAGGCTCTGGTGGTGTTCGAGGAAAAAGTTCTTCGAAAGATTTACGGACCTCTAGGTCCAAATTCCTTCCTGACGAATGTGTATTACTTAAATTTTTTTTTGTGTGGGAGCTAAACCACCATTCGAAAGAATTTTAGGGAGTTCGGGACTCGGACTACAAATTTGTATTTATTTACCACGCCGAAAGTAGTGGGTCCCGGACGAAGCAATATGCAAATTTAGAAAAAAGTTGTTTGAATCAGAAGAAATTCTTTCTATGTGATTTGGCAAACACTCCAAGTATATTTTTGCCATGAAAATCTTCTCAGTAAAAATGCAGCTGTCGTTCGAAGTCAGCATAAGACATGTATGTTATTTCCCGTTGCTGATTTTGTTCTTGAATTAACGATAAAGACACTCGCCGAAGGTTTTGGGTAACAAAGCACGATCAAGATGCTAGCCCGTCCATCTCGGGAACGATTAATATGACCCCATTAAACCTCCTAGGTCATTCCGCCCTCCCCAACCACTTGCGGTCGCCAGAGTATCGCCTGCTAAATATGTGTATGGCTATAACCGGATAATACGGACTATAACCACGGCCACTTATTCGATATCGAAAAACCGAAAAAGTACGATAATTTATTACCAAAGACGGATAAAGCGATGCAACTTGGTAGGTGGGTTTACCTTATGACGCAGAATAGAAAATTACCGTATGACGCAGAATATAAAATTAGTAAAATTTTGGCGTGGAACCGCCTACTTTTAAAAGAAGGTAATTTAAAAGTTTTGCAAACTGTAATTTGACAGTCGTTGAGGGTATCATGACGAAATTTGACAGGAACTTTACTCCCATTATTATATGTGTGCCAAATAAAAATTTGCAAAATCGGATGACGAACACGCCCAATTTAAAAAGTAAAGTCAAATTTTAACAAAAAATTTAATATCTTTTCAGTATACATGTAAATTATTTCAACATTCATCTCCAGCAATTATATGGTGCAACAAAATACAAAAATAAAAGAAAATTTCTAAATGGGCGTAGCTCCGCCCTTTTTCATTTAATTTGTCTTGAATACTTTGAACGCCATTAGTCGAACAAAATTGACCAATCCTTGTGAAATTTGGTAAGTGCATAGCTTCTATGACGATAACTGTTTTCTGTGAAAATGGGCGAAATCGGTTGAAGCCGCGCCCAGTTTTTATACACAGTCGACCGTCTGTCCTTCCGCTCGGCCGTTAGCACGATAGCCAGAGCAAAAATCGATATATCTTTAATAAACTTAGTTCACGTACTTATCTGAACTTACTCTATCTTGGTAATAAAAATGGGCGAAATCCGACTATGATCACGCCCCTTTTTCGATATGTAAATTTTGAAAAATGAAAAAATGCCATAATTCCAAATACGAAAAAAAGGATGAAACATGGTGATTGGATTGATATTTTGGCGCAAGATATAACTTTAGAAAAAATTTTGTAATAAATTAGCGGTATCCGACAAATGATGTTCTGGGTCACCCTGGTCCACATTTTGGCCGATATCTCGAAAACGCCTTCACATATACAACTTAGGGCTATTCCCTTTAAAATACTCATTAACACCTTTCATTTGACACCCATATCGTACAAATACATTATAGAGTCACCCCTGGTCCACCTTTATGGTGATATCCCGAAAAAGCGTCCACTATGTCCGCCACCCTGGTGTGATGGTAGCGTACTCCGCCTACCACACCGTATGCCCTGGGTTCACACCCCGGGCAAAGCAACATCAAAATTTTAGAAATAAGGTTTTTCAATTAGAAGAAAATTTTTCTAAGCGGAGTCGCCCCTCGGCAGTGCTTCGCAAGCACTCCGGGTGTATTTCTGCCATGAAAAGCTCTCAGTAAAAACTCATTTGCCTTGTAGATGCCGTTCGTAGTCGGCATACAACAACCAATTTGTAGGGAAAATCAAGAGGAGCACGATGCAAATTGAAAGAGAAGCTCGACCTTAGACTTCTTCGGAGGTTATCGCGCTTACATTTATTTTTATTATATATAACTATTTCCCACTCCCCCTTAAAATACTCTTTAATACCTTTCATTTGATACACATGTCATACAAACACATTCCAAGGTTAACCTTTTCTACATGGTTCATTTTCTACATGGTTTTTCCCCTTTATTTTGTCTTCAAAGCTTTCAGCTGAGGATGTAGTGTTCGGTTACACCCGAACTTAGCCCTCCTTACTTGTTGTTGTTGTTGTGGTGCTTCGTTACTTGCGTATTTTGCAGCTTTAGGTCTAACTCTTTTTCGTTGTGGATACTTTGGCTCAACTTGTTTTTAAATTAACTGAACTCCAAAACACGCATTTAAAACTTCGAAGTTTTCAAGTATTTTGGTTAAGATTTCTGAAACTTTAGTTTTTTCTCGAAATTGCTTTTGAAATTATTTTGTATAGTTCTCAACATAGGTAGGTAGGTTGAACTGGCCGGTCCATGAGGACCTCACATAGACTGATTGAGTCCGTAGTGTTACCAGAAGTTTGTTTTAACGACCAAACTGAAAAACCAGGACCTATGTTATAAAATAACTCCGTCCTCTTGGCAAATACTAGAAGCTTCCTAGGACTTAAGCCACTTGCTGCTTCTAGATCTGACAGCTGTATCACTCCTAATAGCTGGAGTCTTAGCCTGGCAAGTGCAGGGCACGAGCACAGAACGTGCTCGATCGTTTCCTCCTCCAACCCGCACTTCCTACACCTGCTATCACTGACCAAGCCTAATTTAAAGGCATGCGACGCCAGAAGGCAGTGTCCAGTCAGAATACCTGTCATGAGTCTACAGTCCTCTCTTTTTAATGATAGAAGCAACTGTGTTAGTCTAAGGTTGTAAGACCTACACATAATCTTCGACACTTTACAGCCCCGCGCTTGAACCCACGCCTTTTCTGCTTGGTCGATCATGTGCACCTCTCGCATTCGCTTAATCTCGCCGAATCTAATGGGGACGTCTACGGAGCAAGCTTCAAGGCATGCGCCCTTTTTAGCTAATTCGTCCGCTTTTTCATTCCCATCTATTCCCATATGCCCTGGGACCCAATATAGATGAATGCTTCTCCCTGTCCCGATTCTCTCCAGACACTGCTTACACTCTAACACGCATTTAGATGCTGTGCTATGCGAGATTATTGCCTTAAATGCTGCTTGACTGTCAATATAAAAGTTAACACGGTTGCAGCTTAAGCTATTCTCTTCCAGGGTTTCTACTGCTTTGGTTACGGCTAATATTTCCGCTTGGAAAACGCTACAGTAATCCGGCAGCCTGTAGGATCTGCTTAATTCCGGATCAGCGCAGTATACCGCAGACCCTACTCCTTCCACTATTTTGGAACCATCGGTGTACACATGTATCGCCTCGTCCGCCATTTGCGCACCCTTGCGCCAACCGTCCACCTCAATTGTGGCCTTAAGATCTCCCTCAAAGTGCAGGTAGGGAATCATGTAGTCTATTCGTCTTGTGACTGAGGACGCTATACTACTATGGCCATATGGTCGGCGCTCAAGCTGCCCCGAAACACCGAGCCTGGTTGCGGTCGTTAACGCTTTGTTCTTTGCTACCAGGTCTACAGGTGGAATGTGCAGAATGGCATACAGTGCAGCCGTCGGGGTTGTTTTCAGGGCTCCCGTAATGCAAAGCATCGATAGTCTGCATACCCCCTCTAATTTTTTGAGGTATGTTGTTTTTTGTGTGGCTTTCCACCAAACAAGAACTCCATAGTATAGAATAGGGCTTACAATCGCTGTAAAAACCCAATGAGAAAGAGAGGGCGATAGGCCCCACGTACACCCCAGCATTCTTTTACATGCATAGAGTGCCGTTGAGGCCTTCTTGACCCTCTCCTCCAAGTTGAGCTTCCATGACAGCTTACTGTCTAGGATGATTCCTAGATATTTTGTGCAAGGTTTCTCCTGTAAGGTCACCGCTCCTAACTTAGGCCTGGTCCAATTTGGGACCTTGTACCTCTTTGTAAACAAGACCATATCCGTCTTCTCCGCATTGACTTTCAGCCCGACATTAGATGCCCAGGTATGAATATCCCGAAGCGCCCGATCCATCAAAGAACTAATCGTTGGAAGGCATTTTCCACTTATGACAATTGCAACGTCATCTGCGTAAGCCGTAAGTTTTACGGGTCCCTCATCGAATTGCCTGAGCAGTTGGTTGATGACCAGTGTCCACAGCAGAGGTGATAGCACCCCTCCCTGCGGCGTGCCCCTGTCCACTGATTTCGTGGCCTCGTACAATCTCCATTGTGATGTAATCTTTCTGCAATTTAACATGCAGCCGATCCATCTGATTAAGGCAGGATGTACTTTAATGTAATTAAGACCATCCATAATCGCCCATTTTGCAACATTATTGAAAGCCGCGGCAATGTCCAAGAATACTCCTAGAGCATACTCCTTATATTCCAGGGATTTCTCTATGCTTATTAGCACCCTATGCAATGCGGTGTCTACCGACTTGCCTTTGGTGTACGCATGCTGTGTTGTGGAGAGCAGCTTTTCATCCACGTTGGATTTTATGTACACATCTATCAGCCTCTCAAAGGTTTTGAGCAGAAATGATGTTAAGCTAATGGGTCTATAGTCTTTGGGATACACGTGACCGATCTTCCCCGCCTTTGGTAGAAAAGCTACACGAGCAGTTCTCCAAGAGTGCGGTACATGATTCAGTCTTATGCACCCATCGAATATTATTTTAAGCCATTCCACGACCGCCCTACTTGAGACTTGTAGCATGGCCGGGAATATACCATCTGGGCCCGGCGATTTAAACTTAGAAAACGTCTTCACTGCATACTCGATCTTGGTATCGGTCACCAAGCCCGGCACCACTAGCTCCGTGATCGAAGTGTGAGTAATGTGTGCTGGTTCTTCTAAACCGTCTCCCGATGGGAAATGTGTATCAAGAAGCACCTCAAGGGATTCCTCACTATCACGTGACCATTCCCCGTTCTCTTTCTTTATTAGTCCCTGGACTATGTTTCCCTTTGCTAGGACTTTTTTCAACCGTGCTGTTTCACTGGAGCACTCTATGTCCGTACAGAAACTTTTCCATGAGTTTCTCTTCGCCCTGGTAATTTCACGCTTGTAGATCCTTAGTAGATCCCTGTACTCGTCCCGACACACTTCGCTTTCCGCGGTATTTGCGAGTTTAAACATTTCTTTTACCTGTCTTCTTAGAAGACTCAGCTCATTGCTCCACCATGGCGGCTTTGCTTTTCCTCTGAATCTTCTTAGAGGGCAAGCTTTGTTATACGCAGCCATAAGCGTCCTTGTTAGGAATTCATTCGACTCCTCCAGTTCCTCTACATTAGCAACCTCTTTGGGTTGTCCCAGTTTCGTTTCTACATGTTTCTGGAATTTAGTCCAATTCGTTGCCCTAGGATTTCTAAAGGTTCCTCCCTTCTCTACCCTCTTTAGTAGGATGCTGAAGCTTATATACGCATGGTCGGAGAAGGATGGTCTATCGAGAACCATCCAATCATACCTTGATATATCACGCTCGGAGCTCAATGTAATATCCAGAACATTGCTGGATGTTGGACCAATGTATGTAGGAACATTTCCCCTGTTGGCTATCTGCAAATTGGTTTGCAGGATGTAACAAAATAGAGATTCGCCTCTCTCGTTCGTATCTGCTCCTCCCCACGCATTGTGGTGCACATTTGCATCTGCGCCTATGACCAACCGCCCTTTGCGCCCTTCCTCCTGTACTAGCATTTTGCACTCCACCGGTGGAACCTCCGCAGCATGGGCCATGTAGCAGGACGCCAGGATAAATGCCTTCTTATTCTTTTGCTCAACGGCCACCGCTACGAGATCCTCGGTGGTGTAATTAGGCAGCATATATGAATGCAGCTGTTTCCTTACCATTACTACAGCTCGCACCCGTCCTTCCGTTTGTGCGTAGTAAACGCCAAACCCGCGCGCGCTAAGTCCAGAAGCCTTTCCTCCCGATGAGAGCCACGGCTCCTGGATCAGCGCCACGTCAAACGAACCCTCCTCAAGGGTTAGGAGGAGTTCGCTCGACGCCACTTTACTGTGTTGGAGGTTTATCTGTAGGACTCGCAGCACCATTGGGCTGTTTGTCCCCCTCCAGTACCTTCGTCTTGACGTCGTCGTCCTCCTCTTGCCCTTTTGGTTTAGAGTATTCGAGGCCCCCTTCAGCCCCTCGTGAATGTTGTGCCGTGTGTTCCTCTGTGCGAGTCACAGCACCATTTAGCGGTTGGTCCTCTTCTAGCACGTTCGTGGTGACGTCGGGGACCTCCACCTGTCTTTTTTCCCTTAGGCTTCTGAGGTCCTTTTCGACTTCGCCCACTTCCAGCGTGTTAGGATTTTTATCCTCGGGACTTCTTTTCCTGAGTCGCATGTAAATTTTGCCAGTGCCAAAGGACATTTTGCCAAGCTGCGTGTACAAAATATCCTCCGCCTGCTTGTTTATTTGGAAGATGTAGAACTGACCATCCTCGGTAGGCCGAGATACAGTAAGTACCTTCCAATCCTGTGTCGGTATGTTCGGATTCTGATTCTGCAGAAGTCGCAGTGTATCCTCCGACTTCATAACGCATGGTATCCATACCTTAACTTTTGGTACCGTGGGGATTTGCGCTTTATCCACCACCTCAAACCGCGCATTCGTGCCTTGCCTTTGGAGGTTTGGAACGACTTCCTCCAGCCACCGCAAGCTCGCGATGTTATCGCACGCTATCATCTTCACACCATTATACCATCCCCCCGAATCAAAGGTTGGAAGGGGCTTACTTGGTTGTTTCCGCATCATCTTAAGCATTAAGCTAATAAGCTCCCTTTCCACAGATCTCCACCTTTCAGTAGTCATTTGTCCGAACGGACTGCTACGATCAACCAGCGCCACAGTCAGTGACTGCTTTGCCACATCACTCATCTTCTCGGGAAAAGCAGGAGTCTTAGTGTTATCTCCCTTTGGAACCTCCGAGAACACCGGAGTCTTCGCGTTAACTCCCTTTAGCGCCTCCGAGAAAGCCGGAGTCTTAGCGTTATCTCCCTTTGGCTTATCTCCTACTTCCGTAGTTGGAACTTCCCTCTGACTAGCAGCTTTCGAGGTAGTTGCTACCTCGCTATTGGAACCCATCTGTCTTACAGCTTTGGGCCTACTTGTCTTGTCTATGCGACTGCCCTGCCTCGCGGCTCTAGGACTGGGTCCTTTCTGCCTCTTGAAAGCAGGCTTGTCGCCTTCTGCCGAACGTTGCCTCTTCATTCTGCCATTCGACGCTTCTTCCTCCTCGTACCGGTTGCAGAACCGAGGGTTTCTCGCAGCAAACCTTTTGAACTGCCTTCGACCTACTTCTACCGCTTCATGGGCCCATTCCAAGCGCTCGATCTCCACTTCTGTTGGGTCGACCACTGCTCCCAAGCGTTGTACAATTCTTAGTGCTGCACGGTACTGCGAGAGAGCTCTTTTACTTCCTCTGCTCCGTACCCTTCTCCACTCTTCTACTCCGTTTTCATTTGTGTGCTTCTCCAACACGGAGTTCATTGAATCAGCACTACTCTCGCTCCCTGAGTCCGACGCATCGCTTAATTCGTATTTGTCGTCCTTGGATTGCGACTCAGTCCTCCTCTTTACATCCTCCTTATTACATTCAGGTAATGAGTTGTTCATCTTGGTCGTACGACCACCTGCCCGACAAGGCGGGCTCAGCGGTCCAGTATTATATACGGGGAAAGAACCGTCCGCCACAGCAGCGCCCCTTACTGCGGTAAGGCCATAACTACTTCCCGAGATGGCCCGGTATCGGGAAGGCTCCGTTCGAATACAGCCGAATTTATCCCCTGGCTGCAAATCGTCCAATAGGCACTGTCCGCATAACACCCTGGATTAGGGGGTTGGCAGTTCTTGGTCACCGACATCCCGCCGCCCTCCTATGAGGCGAAACGGCGTAGATGTCAGTCCTAAACAGCTACGCCTCATAGTCGGGCGCTATGGAGTTCGGCTAAGCCCTCACACCAACGACAAGGTGCCTACCCTAGTGAAATTCGCTTAATTTCTTTTTCCAATTCAAAGAAAAATAAATAAAAGAATACAATAATATATAAAGTCTTTTAACACGTTTTGCTACTACTAAGTGTAAAAAAAAGTCAACATAAGCTTACCCGACTTAAGCTTGCAGAGGTCCCTACTCACTTTGACGGGTAATCAAAATTCATGGTGAAATTGATGAATGGCTTATTATTTCCAAGAGGTTTGTCAAAGTAGAGAATAAAGAGCAAGTGTATTCTAGGCGGTGAGTTGCAAACTTTAAAATGGTGTATGATGGCAAATGTTTAGGGAATATTATTTAGTCTGTGTTGGGTTCGTGGAGATTTATTTTTAGTTTGAAGGTTGTTTGTTAAACCTGCAACTGGTTTCTATAGATGAAGGTTTCAATTTCGGCACCGCTTCTGCGGGGGTAAAATACTGGAAAATAGGAATTGAGGTGACCCCTGCTTCGTTTAAACTATTTAATGGAAATTCGCTTATACTCCGCTGATAAAAATATGTGACTGGAATAGTTTGTTTAACTTGGCCAGAATTGTCAGTGACACTAGGCTCCAATCAAAAAGGAAAGCAGACTGATAATATACCTCATTTGCTAGTAGGTGCTTCTTTAAGGCCACGTCTCTTAAAATATAATAACGCAAATTATGTAAATTTTAAATAGATAGCGCTACTTCAAAGACAGAAATTTGCAATAGCATGCTTTTTATCCTTAATCCTGTTTAATGTTTCAACTATCTTCATATTTCTACCTATTTTAACTAAATCCTGTAGGAAGTTTTACTTCTATTGAACATGTAGTCTACAGACAATCTTAATTGTCTTTTTTTTGTCAATCGTTTATTTTAAAAAGTTCAAATGACCATTTAAACTTAGCTCTTGAATAACTAATTTAAAGGCTCGCATAAATTTCGTAATTTTCTCTTAAACTATTCAAATTAAATTTATCTTCTGCTCGCTCTAGCCTAATAACTTCTCTTCATCAGTTGCGAATACTCTTAGCTCTTGCGCATTGGCTTTTTAGTACCAATATTCTCTTCAGATATTTGATAGAGTCAAACGCTTATTGATGTACTAAATGTTTTAATGTTAGATTAGCGCAATACAAATATTTACAATAGAATGGAAATCCATAGTGGCTTCCAGTGTGCCGTTAGATAAAGATATAGCTATCCTTAATCGCTTAAGGATAGCTTTAGTAAAAATGACGTAAATATGTTAGCACAATTAGAGATTTTTTCTGCATTAGAATTCAGGTATTTATTTCAAAAAATTTGATCTCTCTTTGATTAATACCTAATAGTTATGAGATTTTCTTTTGTGCAAAAGTTGATGTATTTAAGGCCTTACACAACCTAAATTTCTTTCGAACTACACAAAAAGAAAATTTCAAAATGGGCGTGGCTCCGCCCTTTTTAATTTAATTCGTCTAGAATACTTTTAAGGCCATATGTCGAACAAAAATTTACCAATCCTTGTGAAATTTGGTAGGTGCATAGATTCTATGATGATAATTTTTTTCTGTGAAAATGGGCGAAATCGGTTAAAGCCACGCCCAGTTTTTATACACAGTCGGCAGTCTGTCCTTCCGCTCGGCCGTTAACACGATAACTTAAGCAAAAATCGATATATCTAACTTATGATTTAATCGGGGATTGCCCGTATTGCTTTTTTAAATGTATGAAAACATTTATTTGAAGCAAGCCTTGTCCGTCCTGATGTCACGTTGTTTAAATTTTTCCCAAATTATTAAATAATTTACTAAACTTAGTTCACGTAATTATCTGAACTCACTTTATCTTGGTGTAAAAAATAGTCGAAATCCGACTGTGACCACGCCCACTTTTTCGATATCGAAAATTACGAAAAATGAAAAAATCCGCAAAGCTCTCAGCTGGTTATGTAATATTCGGCTACACCCGAACTTATCCTTCCTTAGTTATCGTTATAAATATTTGTGTGCCCTTGTTGGTGATGTTTCGCTTTGAACCCACCAGGGTTATTCCAAAGCGTCGATTCGTAAGTATTTGCACCCTTTTCTGCTTTAAGGAGAGAACCCTCCTCGTGAAGACACCTGGTATTGCTATGGCGGCACGTAAGGGCTGGCCTTCCACCTACTCTAAACCTTTCTTTTCCCACCTCTCGTCAACATCTAGACTTCTTTTCAATGACAGCACTTAATAAAGGTGTATCAGACTGGCTGCAGGCGCTATCTAAATAGCCATGCTTTAATTGTCCAGTCTTAACAGAATGATGCGTATCTCTGTCCAGATAGTCCATAGAGTCGGAAGATTTTCGCAAGGTATACAGACACAACAGAACATGTTGTTTACTGTATCTATTTAGTAATAAATAGATCCTACAGGCTGTCAGATCACTGCAGTTTCGTTCAGGCGGAAATCGTGGCCACGAATAAAGCTGCACGAGTTTTAGATGGAGCGTGCTTAAGCTGGAGTCAAATCAATTTATAAATTTATAGACAAGCGTCCACTAAAGTATTGGTCTCACACAGAAACTTATTAGGAACTGTCCTGATACGCAAAAAACATTGGGACACTTCGCTTAGGCTGGACCATACATCTCTACTAAGCTCGTAGTCATTAAGGAATTGAAGGTAATGAAAAGACCGCTGCACTTGACGAATCAACGGTAGATGTCCTAATTCGCTTTGAATCAGATGGGGACAGGAGTCTCATATAATACATCAAACAGTAAAGACGCGTAAAGAAGCCCTGGACTGGTACCTTTATAGGTTCATGTGAAATTCAACGATAGCAGACTTAAAAAGTTGGGTACGACTGCCCACATCCTCCCTGAAAATGATTAAGAAGGTACACATGTGGCCTCTTTTAAACTCTGTGCGAGGATGAACACTATAAACAGTGTAAATATGCTCTAGTCAGCGCTTCCTACATGCAAATCATTAAGAAGGTTTGTTTTCCTATGATAAAAGGATGCAGTAACACTATTTTTTCCTAGTAAGGTGTTGTAACCGGTCAATGTTTGAAAAATACTCACTCAGCTAAAATGAGCATCGTAACCAAATATTAACTCTGCAGCTGAAAATGTACAGACGAGCAGGAAATCGTGCAGCATATTCTGTGCCGCTGCTCGGTACTAATGAGAAGAAAGTTGTCTGCTCTTTTTCAAAAAATTTTCAATTAAATATATTAACTTCACGAAGTATTTCGATCCGATGTGGCTGATAAAATGAAGTTCGCTAACTGTCACGAATATCACAATAAGCCCATTGGTTGCCTTTGTGTCAGGCTGTGATGCAATTTCTAACTCCAGCGCTTATAGTCTAACTCATCTCTCACCTTTTATTTTCCAGTTTAAAGCTAGTCAGTATTTAAGCCTATGGTGTCCCTGCGTCGATTTACCCGACATCATACTAAATGAATCGCATGATATTATGGCACCTCTTCTTATCCTTTTTCATTCATATATACGGGGTGCTCAAAATTCTGAACTAAATTATATTACATGAAAATCGCTTTACACAAAGCATTTAATCTGAAGCCTCTTAACTCATTAACGGTCATGTGTTTAGTTCTGCAATTAAATTATGATAGTCAGTGTTAAGATTATAATAATTTAAAGATCTTTCATTAACCCATTGATGTTCATGGATTAACCATTTTGGGCCCTTTTTTAGCTCTGAAGTGAAATTATTTGAATCAGAGTAGCTCTATCTACACAAAAATAGTGAACGTGCTGCCTCCTAACCCATTAAAGGTCATATATTACCCCTTTAGTTACCTCTTTTTGGTTTTCATAAAGGAAACTACATAAAACTCATTCAACGTTATTGAAGCAAAATAATGAGATTTAATATATTTTTTTATACCATTGATTTGATTTACACCCTAAAATTTTCGAGTTTGAAAAAAAAAATTTTATTTTTGTTAATATTTTTCATATCTACACATGTACGTACAAATATGTTTATATTTCTCCCAGAAAAATGGCGGAAAATTGGGAGTATGATATCAATTGCAGGATCTTGCAAGGAAGATAATAGTGAATATATTTCCTGAGAAGGGTAGTTTTTAAAAACCGAATTCTGAGCGCGCTCCTATATGCAGCGATGTAACGAATCAAACGGGACTTACTTTCTTCAATATCCCAAGGATTGTTCCATGATGTTTTGCCCCAAAACTGGTCACATGCATCTTTTCATAAATTTTGCCATAGCAAAAAATTTAACTATAAAATATGAATTTTTGAAACAACAACGTACTATATAAAATTTCTTAAAATAACCATTTCAAAGATATTATTCTAGAATATCTTTAGTGAGCTCGAATTACCTGAATTTATATAGTGAACAAATTTTGCTGCCACAACTTCAACAAACCCCCACTTGATAACATAGTTTAGTGTTTTTATCAACTTTAAACAATACTAGCAAATAAATTGCGCTTCCATTGAAAAACTTTTTATACACAATTAAGGCGCTAAGCCACAAGCTTTGCTGTTAATTAGCGATAACATTTGGAATTTGTATAGAATTTCCCGATAACTAGCCACGGATTTACGCAATACGTGACTACAACAAAGCACGCCAAATAATTTTAATGCCCTTGTACATTTTGATAATCCATTCGAATATACAGACGACGCCGCATAACTGAAAAACCAATTGGCACAGCATCTAATGGCCCTTTGAAAGCGAAGCCATATAACCTCAAGGGTTTTGCAAAAGTCTAGCTGTAATAGTCGCGGCAAATGCCAAAACAAAGCTGTAAACAAATCTAAGTAGCTACATACAAATGAAAGTACATTCATCAGCCATTCATCAAGAGCAGACCGCTTGTTGGATTTAAAGTAAATTGAGTGACGAACCGCGTTGCACAGTGGGCTGCAGTCTATACAAAATGACTAGAAATCTGTTTTGTGTGACTGCGAATAAAACATAGTTTTAAAATATGGGAAATTCAGAACCATTATTTGTCATTAATTGGCGTTTAAACACCTATGTGACTTTGGCCGTTTCGTAACAAGTCACGCCAGCTTTCTCTGTTTCGCAATAACTGACGCCAATTGGAACACCAAGGGGGTCAAGTCTTCCTTCAGCTGCCTCTCTCAACTCAGTGTAGGTTTCTCCCTTCCAAAATGCGGTGTCGACTGAAATACTTTCTTGGTCGGAACATCTTCGTCCATTCGCATAACATGACCTAGCCCGAAAACGTTTGGATTTTTAATAGCTACAGCATCGTAATATCTGCGTAAAGCTCATACAGCTTATAATTATAGCTTCTTCGCTCCTAGCAGTCGGCATCACGGAGAGGAGCACAAATCTTCTGGAGAACTTTAATCTCGAACACTCCAGCAGCTATCTCATCTTCTCTCGGCACCTTTCATGATTCCTAGCCATACATCAGGACAATTATGATGAGCGTCTTGTAGAACGTTGATTTTATTCGTGGAAAGAGACATTTATTTTACAGTTGCCTACTCAGTCCAAAATAGCACTTGTTGGCAAGAGCTGTCCGTTTGAGGACGTGAAAGTAGCAGTGAATAATGTTGTTGTATTTTTTTTTCTACTTGGGGTCAATAAGTCTTGAATATTTCTCCATATGTGCTGATGTTGTTTCATAAACAGCCAGTTAGTGGGAAACGCACACTTCGACTATGTAGAAAGAGTTCATGGGTAAGACAATTTTGCATGTCTGTTTTTCTGGTGATAGGATTGACTTTTGGAATATTTATTGCAAATTAATTTTCACCCTTTACAAAATTAAAGGGTAGTACAAAGTATCATAAGACCAGTGAATTTCTGATATTTTACACAATGATTCACAAAGTCTCCCTGTTAAGTTACTGCCCAAATATGATAACTGCTACTTAACCCATTAGTGCTCACACATAAAACCATTTGAGATAGGTGATTGAAATTTTCAGCAAATATTTTTGTTGACATTAAACGGCTAACTTTAGTTTTTCAAAAAAATATCTCAAAAAATGTGGGTTTGCTGGAGCGTACGATATATCATACATACACGTATACGGAGAGCAGATTCTATCAAAATAAAGTAAAATCATATACATGGGTTTTGAACTCAAATCGACATTTTATTTATAATAATATTAAGTGTTGATGCATTTTAGATTTCTTAGAATTTGCATAGTCAATTGACATGATATTTGTAAAAACAGTTATCTGGGTGCAATCCAAAATTGCATTTCATGCATATAAATTTTGTACACTTGCCACAGTTTTTGCATCGACGATAAGTTTTTGAGTAATTCACGTAGTGCTCGACTCCATCGTACCTAGTCTCGTTTTCTTGTTTCCTCTTCAGCACACTGAATGATGTTCTATTGGTTTTGAAAGTATGCCTCTTTAGAGACGTCTTATGAATGCGAGAAGAATTACTTGTGGATATGATTTAAGAAATAACGTCCATAAGTTTACAATTGCGCCATTTAGGCAAGATCTGTAAATGGCCCAATACCACCACCCATTCCGGAATTATACTCCTTGATGATTAGTGGTTGCATTACGTCTTGTCTGCGTTTTTGCTGCCGGTCATATCTTTTGCATAGTCCGGTTATAGTCGTTATGTTGTCGTTTTTGCAGTTTGCTGCTATGGTGACGTTATTATTATCATTCCACCTAAATAAGGTAATATTTTTTGACTACACTGATTCGCAAGCACCACGGATTTCACCTTTCATATTGCTCAAAGTAGCATTTTCTATACGGTCCGAGCGGATTGTTCCCACTACTGTTATATTTTTAGAATCAAACTCTTCTAATAATGTTAAACTATTAAAATAGTTGTCTACAAAAACAGTGCTGTTTTCGGGAACTATTCCATAACATAAACTCTTTGTTACAGATAAACCTAATGGCTCTTTAGATAGAGTAGCGCCTTTTCCGGTGTACAAATCGAAGTTCAACAAATACCCTTCTGAAGTAGTCAGACACCAAATTTTGTATCCATATCGAATAGGTTTTCCTCGTATGAATTGCTTGAAAGAATGCTTACCGAAATAAGGCTCCATCGATTCGTCTACAGAAAATGATGTTCCAAAGGGTTTTCCAAGCTCTTTAAATTTTGTATTTAAATGATCCAAAATAGGCTGGACTTTGAATGCTTTATTGTTCGCATCAATTTGTGAATTATCATTGAAATGAAGGTAACGATGTATTTTTTCAAATTTATTCCGAGCTATTGAACCCGCCACTAAATGGTTGTAAACATCGCTTTCTGTCTCCCAGTACATCCGAGTAGATGGAACCTAAAAGTTCCAAATATAAAATTATCAAGTAAGCAAGTGGGGTTGAGATTCCAGATAGTTAGTCACCTTGTTGTATCCACTCAGTATAAGTATACCTAAATATGTGTATAACTCCTAAAGACTTACGGTTAACGCTTGATTTCCTTTGCTGACAGCGTATTTTATGGTCTGCGCTTGTTTATGCTTCATCAGCTCTTCATTAAACATTTTTTTTAAATGATTCAAGGTTCGATTCGAGCTCAAGGCCAGAACAATATTTTTTTTCTAATGATAATTATTGTTATTTTTTAATTTTTCTAAATTTTAAAAATTTTATTTTGTTTTTGGAATAGTAAGTAGAAAATATTTCAGACAACCTGCCATAGCTGCGCAGATAGATCCATTTCGAAGGGTGCTAAGCCTTCATCATCAGTACGCTAGGCATGCTGCGCTAACCATTTAGCTATACAGCGGTGGTTTGTTTGACTGGCAAATTTCCTACTTCTATTCCTTTTTACCAACTATATTTAAAAAGTTGTATTGGACCCAAACCGTTATCTAAAATATCTGCTATAATATTTGGAATATGAGCGCGTATTGTGCTTGTACTTTCATTTGCTTTTAATGCTATTTTTGACCACTTTCGACGAATCTTGACCTTTTTCTTTTTCCTTTGAGCCGAATTCCCCGACTTTTGAGGTGTTTGTGTTGCTCACATCATTCAAAAACTGTAATTCAGCCACTTCTGAATTGGCAATTTTTATTTCGCATGGCCTTTTTTAGAACCCCACGACCCAAACTGCCCAGTGTACCTTCTGCGTCTTCATCTGCGTCACCGCATTCGGATAACTCGTGTTCTTCAGGTGGGAATAAAGTCACATCGATTGAATTGGCATTATTGAAGTTTTCTATAATGTCTGCACAATCATCTTCATAAAGATCACCCAGCCATCCAATTATTTCCTCAGTTGTTGCTTGTCTACAAATATATATTCTGTGTTAGTTTCCAGAAATCTAAAACTGGGCTAACGTTTACGTATGATAAAACATACATAATAATCTACAAACAGTTAAAACACTTGCCAAAGCAAATTTGTCAATGCATTTTGGACGTAGTCGGTAGCTGGTGGCTTAAACTTTGAATTTATACACTTTTTAAGTTATCTAATTTTGTTAAATTAGTTTTTATAAATATATAAAACTCACCTGCGTGCCATTATTCACTTTTCCGAAAAATACTGCACAAATTGGCGCGAAAAACGTAAACAAGAGAGCTTTAAATGACAAATTAAAAGCTGCTCTGTAAAAATATGTCTTTTACCTCACTCACACTGCAAATAAAAAAATCCTTTATGTGATGCCGGATTTTTGACAAATTCAAAACAAAAGCCCTTTTTGCGTGTGATATATCATACTTTGTCATTAATGGGTTAAGTAGTGCTAGGAACATTATAACCGTCAAAATGCACAGTAGCTTATAATGGCAAGCGACACAAAATCAATATCAAGGACAAGCTTCAATGTATTTATACAGAACCTAAAACTAAAAGGTTTTAAAATTTATTTAAAACAAGTAAGGAAGGTTAAGTTCGGGTGTAACCGAACATTACATACTCAGTTGAGAGGTATGGTTACAACATAAGGGAAAATAACCATGTAGGAAAATGAACCGAGGGAACCCTGGAATGTGTTTGTATGACATGTGTATCAAATGAAAGGCATTAAAGAGTATTTTACGAGGGAGTGGGCCATAGTTTTATAGGTGGAAGCCATTTAGGGATATAGCCATAAAGGTGGATCAGGGTTGACTCTAGAATGCGTTTGTACGATATGAGTATCAAATGGAAGGTGTTAATGAGTATTTTAAAAGGGAGTGATGCTTAGTTCCACAGGTGGACGCCGTTTCGAGATATCGCCATAAAGGTGGACCAGATGTGACCCTAGAATTTATTTGTACGATATGGGTATCAAATTAAAGGTATTAATGAGGGTTTTAAAAGGGAGTGGTGGTAGTTGTATAGGTGGTCGCCTTTTTGAGATATCGCCATAAAGGTGGACCAGGGGTGACTCTAGAATGCGTTTGTACGATATGAGTATCAAATGAAAGGTGTTAATGAGTATTTTAAAAGGGAGTTATCCTTAGTTCCATAGGTGGACGCCGTTTCGAGATATCGCCACAAAGGTGGACCAGGGGTGACCCTAGAATTTGTTTGTTCAATATGGGCATCAAACGAATGGTGTTAATGAGTATTTTAAATGGGAGTGGGTCTTAGTTCTATAGGTGGATTCTATTTCGAAATATCGCCTTAAAGGTGGACCAGGGGTGACTCTAGAAAGTGTTTGTACGATATGGGTATCAAATTAAAGGTATTAATGAGGGTTTTAAAAGGGAGTGGTGGTTGTTGTACCCTAGAATTTGTTTGTACAATATTGGCATCAAAAGAAAGGTGTTAATGAGTATTTTAAAAGGGAGTAATCCTTAGTTCCATAGGTGGACGCCGTTTCGAGATATCGCCATAAAGGTGGAGCAGGGGTTACCCTAGAATTTTTTTGTACAATATGGGTATCAAAAGTAAGGTGTTAATGAGTATTTTAAAAGGGAGTAATCCTTAGTTCCATAGGTGGACGCCGTTTCGAGATACCGCCATAAAGGTGGACCAGGGGTGACTCTAGAATTCGTTTGTGCAATATGGGTATCAAACGAAAGGTGTTAATGAGTATTTTAAAAGGGAGGGGGCCTTATTTCTATAGGTGAACGCCTTTTCGAGGTATCGCAATAAAGGTGGACCAGGGGTGACTCTAGAATGTGTTTGTACGATATGGGTATCAAATTAAAGGTACTAATGAAAGTTTTAAAAGGGAGTGGTGGTAGTTGTATATGTGAAGGCGTTTTCCAGATATCGACCAAAATGTGGACCAGGGTGACCCAGAACATCATCTGTTGGATACCGCTAATTTATTTATATATGTAATACCTGCCAAGATTTTAAGGGTTTTTTATTTCGCCCTGCAGAACTTTTTCATTTTCTTCTACTTAATATGGTAGGTGTCACAACCATTTTATAAAGTTTTTTCTAAAGTTATATTTCGCGTCAATAAACCAATCCAATTACCTCACCATGTTTCATCCCTTTTTTCGTGTTTGGTATAGAATTATGGCATTTCGATATCGAAAGAGTGGGCGTGGTCATTGTCGGATTTCGTTCATTTTTCATACCAAGATAAAGTGAGTTCAAGTAAGTACGTGAACTAAGTTCGTTAAAGATATGTCGTTTTTTGCTCAAGTTATCGTGTTAACGGCCATGCGGAAGGACAGACGAACGACTGTGTATAAAAACTGGGCGTGGTATCAACCGATTTCGCACGTTTTCATAGAAAACCGTTAACATCATAAAATCTATGCCCCTACCAAATTTCAAAAGGATTCGTTAATTTTTGTTCGACTTATGGCGTTAAAAGTATCCTAGACAAATTAAATGCAAAAGGGCGGAGCCACGCCCATTTTGAAATTTTCTTTTATTTTTGTATTTTGTTGCACCATATCATTACTGGAGTTGAATGTTAACATAATTTACTTATATACTGTAAAGATATAAAATTTTTTGTTAAAATTTTACTTTAAAAAAAATTTTTTTTTAAAAGTGGGCGTGGTCCTTCTCCGATTTCGCTAATTTTTATTAAGCGTACATATAGTAATAGGAGTAACGTTCCTGCCAAATTTCATCATGATATCTTCAACGACTGCCAAATTACAGCTTGGAAAAATTTTAAATTACCTTCTTTTAAAAGTGGGCGGTGCCACGCCCATTGTTCAAAATTTTACTAATTTTCTATTCTGCGGTTCTCTAGGTTCAACTCATCTACCGAGTTTCGTCTCTTTATCGGTCATTTGTAATGAATTATCGCCCTTTTTCGGTTTTTCGAAATTTTCGATATCGAAAAACGGGGCGTGGTGATAGCCCGATATCGTTCATTTTAAATAGCGATCTGGTATATCTACATACCAAATTTCATCAAGATACCTCAAAATTTACTCAAGTTAACGTGTTAACGGACGGACGAACTCACGGACGGACGGACATGTCTCAATCAAATTTTTTTTCGATCCTGATTATTTTGATATATGGAAGTCTATATCTATCTCGATTCCTTTATTTATGTACAACCAACCGTTATCCAATCAAACTTAATATACTCTGTGAGCTCTGCTCAACTGAGTATAAAAATTCAAAATATCGAATTAAATAATACGTTCTATTTTGCAAAAATTAGTAATGTTAAGTGTTTGGGCATAGTGGAGGTCAGACATCACGAATCAAAAGCCTTTTCAAAAGTCCAGCTGGCGGACAAAATTGGTAAAAGTTTGCATAAAGATTTCAGGAAGAAAATTCACATTTCACGTCTAATGAGAAACACTCATAATACAGAAACTTAAAAAATAAATTTTTTAAATCAACCTTGATATTAAATCTAGCAAAATTTACACTTTGTTGTGCTTGAATAAAATAATATATTGATCTGCATAACAAAAAGTCTTCCCAACCTTGTGATTGAAAATTGTTTACTTACTTACTTAATTGGCGCTTAACCGTCTAAACGGTTATGGCCGTCCAACAAGGCGCGCCAGTCGCTCCTTCGCTCCGCCAACCGGCGCCAATTGGTCACACCAAGGGAGTTTAAATCGTTTTCCACTTGGTCCTTCCAACGGAGTGGGGGCCGCCCTCTACCTCTGCTTCCATAGGCGGGTTCCGATAGAAACACTTTCTTGGCCGGAGCATCATCTTTCATTCGCATAACATGGCCTAGCCAGCGCAGCCGCTGTGTTTTAATTCGCTGGACTATGTTGATGTCTGCGTATAGCTCGTACAGCTCATCATTAAATCTTCTTCGGTACTCGCCATCGCCAACGCGTAGAGGTCCATAAATCTTTCGAAGAACTTTTCTCTCGAACACTCCCAAAGCCGCTTCATCTGCTGTTGTCATGGTCCATGCTTCTGCCCCATATAGCAGGACGGGTACGATAAGTGACTTATAGAGTATGATTTTCGTTCGCCGAGAGAGGACTTTACTTTTCAATTGCCTACCTAGTCCAAAGTAGCATTTATTGGCAAGATTGATTCTTCGCTGGATTTCAGTGCTCATGTTGTTGCTAGTGTTGATGCTGGTTCCCAGATAAACGAAGTCTTTTACTATTTCGAAATTATGGCTGCCAACAGTAGCGTGGTTGCCAAGGCACATATGCGCTGACTCTTTGCTCGATGACAGCAGGTACTTCGTTTTGTCCTCATTCACCATCAAACCCATCTTTACCGCTTCTTTTTCCAGCTTGGAGTAAGCAGAACTAACAGCGCGGGTGTTTATGCCGATGATATCAATGTCATCAGCATATGCCAGTAATTGCACGCTTTTATAGTATATTGTTCCAGTGCGGTTAAGTTCTGTAGCTAGTATAATTTTCTCCAGCATCAAATTAAAGAAATCGCACGATAGGGGATCACCCTGTCTGAAACCTCGTTTAGTTTCGAACGGCTCGGAGAGGTCCTTCCCAATTCTGACTGAGCTGATGGTGTTGCTCAACGTCATTTTGCACAGCCGTATAAGTTTTGCGGGGAAACCAAATTCAGACATAGCGGCATATAGGCAGCTCCTTTTCGTGCTGTCGAAGGCGGCTTTAAAGTCGACGAAGATGTGATGTGTGTCGATTCTATTTTCACGGGTTTTTTCCAAGATTTGGCGCATTGTGAAAATCTGGTCGATGGTAGATTTACCAGGTCTGAAGCCGCACTGATAAGGTCCAATCAGCCGGTTCACGGTGGGCTTCAATCTTTCGCACAATACACGCTCAAGCTCCTCGCACTCGCGCCTTTCTGCTTCTGCTTTTTTTCTTCCTGAAAAGGCGTCTCGCTTCCCTTTTCAACTCACGGTAGCGTTCACACACTCCTCTTGTCGCGCTCGCTTTTAACGTAGCCCTGTAGGCAGCGTCTTTTCTTTCGGTTGCAACGCGGCATTCTTCATCGTACCAGTTGTTCTTTCGTGGCCGCCGGTAACCAATTTTTTCCTCGGCGGCAGTATGAAGTGCTTTGGAGATATGCTCCCACTGCTCCTGTATTCCTTCAGGATGAGTTGTGCCCTCAGAGAGCAGGTGTGAGAGTCGAGTTGCGAAATCATTGGCAGTCTGTTGTGATTGAAGCTTTTCGACGTCTAGCTTTCCTTGTGTTTTTTGTTCCTTGTTTTTAGCCGCGTTGAGGCGGGTGCGTATTTTGGCTGCAACGAGATAATGGTCCGAATCGATGTTAGGTCCTCGGATCGTTCGCACATCTAAAACACTGGAGGCATGCCGTCCGTCTATCACAACGTGATCGATCTGATTGCGAGTATTTCGATCAGGAGACAGCCATGTAGCTTGATGTATCTTTTTATGCATGAACCTCGTGCTTGATATGACCATGTTTCGAGCACCGGCAAAGTCAATCAGCCTCAGTCCGTTAGGAGAAGTTTCATTGTGTAGGCTGAACTTTCCGACTGTAGGGCCAAAAACACCTTCTTTTCCCACCCTGGCGTTAAAGTCGCCAAGCACGACTTTTATATCATGACGGGGGCAGCGCTCGTATGTGCGTTCTAATTGTTCATAAAAAGTGTCTTTCACCTCATCGTCTTTCTCCTCTGTCGGCGCATGGGCGCAGATGAATGATATATTAAAAAATTTTGCTTTTATTCGAATATCGGCGAGACGCTCGTCCACAGGCGTGAACGCCAGCTCTTGGCGACAAATTCTCTCTCCCACCACGAATCCGACGCCGAAACTGCGCTTATTCGCATGGCCACTCCAATATATGTCACAATTTTTGATCTTCTTGTTTAGTTTTCTTAAAAAAAATCTGAGAGCCAATAAGAAAATGAAAAGCTAATACCCAGTTGGTATTGCGGCTATAAGCAATTAATTTTAGTGCTATCTGTTTGCATTAGTAATACTAAAATATGGGATTTGGCTTGGAAGGATGTGGAGCCTTTTTTGTTGAGTCTTTAAAATCCAATTCTAATCAAATTTTTAGTTTAAGTTTGCGTCTTTGTGTGCAGTTCTCTTGAAGCCCATATTCATGTATCATAAAATACTTTAAAACTTATCCCTCAATGGCAGAACTTATTAACCAAACTTTAGTTCAAATTATTATGAAATTTCTATTACCAACAATTTATACAACATCTTCGCATTTTACTGCAGATTATGTTCCAAATGTTGGAATTGGAATAACTTTTTCAAAATCCGATAGTGAAATAATATCACATACGACAAACCAATTCGTGTGCTGAAAAAACGATATCAGTTGATTAGCGAATCACACAATCACACTACCTGCCGCTGCTGCAATGCATTTTTGTTCATTCGAAGCAATGACAGACTTGCTTTTATTTCAAGTAGTTATCTTAGCAGAGCTAAGTGGCATTATCTTTTCTAAACAAGTTGTAAACCGAAATCTTCAGTATTGATTTAAGGCTTAATTTATAACACTTATTAGTCATTCAGAAAATATCAAGATGTTTTCATAGAAAAGTCGCAAAGCAAAAGCAACATGGACGTATCCGAAATTATCTTGTAAAAGCATTTGAAAATTGCCCAAGCTTTCAACTTGTGGTCAACTTATTAAATTTCAGCCCACTGTGCGATGGCCTTGAGCTTATTCACGCGTTATAATTTGAACATATTTCAACAGATTGCACAACAATCGATTAAATGAAGACGGCTAAATGCACTGAGTAATGTAGAGCAATTTATTCTTATAATGAAATTTTATATAATTAGGTGAATAACGGGTGTCTCAGTTTAACAAACAAATTTCAACTCATTTGTTCTCTAAATTTTCTACTCTACGCCGCAATAAAGTATTAACTCTAATCCAAGCTTAATATAGCAAACAGAAGAATAAAATGCTCGAGCTCATTGTTCGGTGGATCGAATATTGCTCGCTCTAAGCAAGTCTGACTGTCGAATGAAGAAAAGACGAGTTATGCCAAACAGCTTCTCGATGGCAAACATTCCATTATCGCGACCTTTTTATACCCAGCTGTACTTGCACACAGGGTATTATAACTTTGATTGGATAACGGTTGGTTGTACAGGTATAAAGGAATCGAGATAGATATAGACTTCCATATATCAAAATAATCAGGATCGAAAAAAAATTTGATTGAGCCATGTCCGTCCGTCTGCCCATTAACACGATAGCTTGAGTAAATATTGATATATCTTCACCAAATTTGGCAGAGGAGCTTATCTGTACCTAGGATAGATTGGTATTGAAAATGAGCGAAATCGGATTATAACTACGCCCACTTCTTATATACATATATAACATTTTTGAAAACACAAAAAAACTGATATTTAGTAAATAATACACCTAGAATGTTGAAATTTAACGTGTGAACTGATAAATGGGACTCTTGAAAAAAAAATTTAAAATGGGCGTAGAACCGCCCACATATTATTATTATTAATCATAAATCAAAAATCTGTAAACCTATCGTAACAAAATTCGACAGAGAGGTTGCCTTTACCATAAGGAATGCTTTGAAGAAAAATTAACGAAATCGGTTAAGGACCACGCACACTTTCATATAAAATTCTTTTAAAAGGCTCGTGGATGAATAAAATAAGCTATACTTTTGCAAAAAAAGCTTTCATTGGTATTTCATTTCCCAAGTGAATTTATGACAAGAAATAGGAAAAATTTAAAATTTATAAAAATGGCGTGGCACCGTCCCTTTTATGACCAAACAATTTTCTATGTTTCGGGAGCCATAACTCGAAAAAAAAATTGTTCAGAATAGAACCATATGTATATATATTATTGTGCAGCCTGGTAACACTATTAAGCACACAAAACAAACAACAATAGTATTTCAAGTGTACAGCTGGGTATGCAATGTTCGATTTCACCCGAATTTATCCTTACTTGTTTTATCTATACAGGTGGTTGTGCGTAAATTGCATGCCGCAAGGCAGAGGCCATTGACATCGTTTGGACTACATAGATTACTCACGCTTTTCAACCGAACATGACCGTTGGAGGGTGGATCCGTGTGTAGAAGTCCACGAAAGTGGGGAAAGCTTCTGACCGCCATTTCCTGGGAATGGCCAGAGCGATTATTTTGCATGCGGTTCAAGCAGCTCACTACTGTCGGTCGCTTGCGGCCAAGTATCCTCTGGGTAGCCGCTAAACATCCGTGTAGCGGTGAGCTAATGTGAGAAGGCGACAAAATGGCTAGGCCACTCTGACATAATCGGTTTAAAGGCTAGTCGGGGGAGATCTCATCGGCAGCGTCTGTACACCTCTAGGTGCGGCTGCAAGCGGGCGTCTGTCTTGGAGCAAGCGGCTCGCTATATACACGTGCCAAGTAATATTTTCACCCCCGTTGAGCGGGTTGTGCGCTGGGCTTGCGACCCGCCACACAAAACCACACTCCAATGAAATATAACAACAAGCCTCGGATAAATACACTCTCTATTGATGACGACCATGGCAAATGTTTGAAGGACAATGAATTGAGGGCATGCACCTGGAACGTCCGCTCCCTGAATGGGATTGGTGCAGATGCCCGGCTGGTTGATGTCCTCGTCAAAGCAAAATCTGACATCGCCGCCATCCAAGAAATGCGTTGGACGAAGCAAGGAAGAAAGAAGATCAATAATTGTGACATCTGTTGGAGTGGCCATACGAATAAGCGCAGTTTCGGCGTCGGATTCGTGGTGGGCGAGAGACTTTGTCGCCAAGTTATGGCGTTCACACCTGTGGACGAACGTCTCGCCGCTATCCGAATAAAAGCAAAATTTTTTAATATATCATTCATTGCGCCCATGCGCCGACAGAGGAGAGAGACGATAAGGTGAAAGACACTTTTTATGTACAATTAGAACGCACATGCGAGCATTGCCCCTGTCACGATATAAAAGTCGTGCTTGGCGACTTTAACGCCAGGGTGGGCAAATAAGGTGTTTTTGGCCCTACAGTCGGAAAGTTCAGCCTACACAATGAAACTTCTCCTAACGGACTGAGGCTGATTGACTTTGCCGGTGCTCGAAACATGGTCATATCCAGCACGAGGTTCATGCATAAAAAGACACATCAAGCTACATGGCTGTCTCCTGATCGAAATACTCCCAATCAGATCGATCACGTTGTGATAGACGGACGGCATGCCTCCAGTGTTTTAGATGTGCGCACGATCTGAGGACCTAATATCGACTCGTACCATTATCTCGTTGCAGCCAAAATACGCACCCGCCTCAACGCGGCTAAAACCAAGGAACAAAGAACACAAGGAAATCTAGACGTCGAAAAGCTTCAATCACAACAGACTGCCAATGATTTCGCAAATCGACTCTCACACCTGCTCTCTGAGAACACAACTCATCCTGAAGGAATACAGCAGCAGTGGGAGCATATCTCCAAAGCACTTCGTACTGCCGCCGAGGAAAAAATTGGTTACCGGCGGCCACGAAAAAACAACTGGTACGATGAAGAATGCCGCGTTGCAACTGAAAGAAAAGACGCTGCCTACGGGGCTACGTGAAAAGCGAACGCGACAAGAGGAGTGGTTGAACGCTATCGTGAGTTGAAAAAGGAAGCGGGACGCCTTTTCAGGAAGAAAAAAGCAGAAGCAGAAAGGCGTGAGTGCGAGGAGCTGGAGCTCCTAGCCACCAGAAATAAAGCCCGAAAATTTTACCAAAAAATACGGCGATAGACGGAAGGTTTTAAGACAGGGGCAAACTCCTGTAGGAACGAAAACGGCGACCTTGTAACTGAATGTCCAGAGAGGGCTTAGATTATGGAGGGAACACTTTTCTGTTCTCCTAAATGGAGGCAGCAATTCACCGCGCAAAGATGAAGAACCCGATCCCCCAATCGATGATGATGGAATTTATGTCCCCCGCCCTATTATGACGAAGTTAGAATAGCAATAACCAGATTGAAAAACAACAAGGTCGTGGGCGCTGATGGATTGCCTACGAAGCTATTCAAGTACGGCGGCGAGGAGTTGGTAAGGCGCATGCAGCAGCTTCTTAGCAAAATATGGGCGGAAGAGTGCATGCCCGACGGTTGGAATCTAAGTGTCCTTTGCTCAGTCCACAAGAAGTGGGATACTGCAAAATGCACCAACTATCGTGGAATCAGCCTTCTTAATATCGCATATAAAGTTCTTTCAAGTGTATTGTGCGAAAGATTGAAGCCCACCATGAACCGGCTGATTGGACCTTATCAGTGCGGCTTCAGACCTGGTAAATCTACCATCGACCAGATTTTCACAATGCGCCAAAACTTGGAAACAACCCGTGAAAAAGGAATCGACACACATCACCACTTCGTCGACTTTAAATCCGCCCTCGACAGCACGAAAAGGAGCTGCCTATATGTCGCTATGTCTGAACTTTGTTTCCCCGAAAAACTTATACTGCTGTGCAAAATGACGTTGAGCAACACCATCAGCTCAGTCAGAATTGGGAGGACCTCTCCGAGCCGAAACTAAACGAGGCTTCAGACAGGGTGACCCCCTATCGTGCGATGTCTTTTGTTTGATTCTGTAGAAAATTAAACTAGCTGCAGAACTTAACCGCGCTGGAACAATATACTATAAAAGCGTGCAATTACTGGCATATGCTGATGAGATTGATATCATCGGCCTAAACACCCGCGCTGTTAGTTCTGCTTACTCCAAACTGGAAAAAGAAGCAGTAAAGATGGGTTTGATGGTGAATGAGGACAAAACGAAGTAGCTGCTATCATCGAACGAAGAGTCAGCGCAGATGCGCCTTGGCAACCACGCTACTGTTGAGAGCCATAATTTCGAAATTGTAAAAGACTTCGTTTATTTGGGAACCAGCATCAACACTAGCAACAACATCAACACTGAAATCCAGCGAAGAATCAATCTTGCCAATAAATGCTACTTTGGACTAGGTAGGCAATTGAAAAGTAAAGTCCTCTCTCGGCGAATGAAAATCATATTCTACAAGTCACTTATCGTACCCGTCCTGCTATATGGGGCAGAAGCATGGACCATGACAACAGCAGATGAAGCGGCTTTGAGAGTGTTCGAAAGAAAAGTTCTTCGAAAGATTTATGAACCTCTACGCATTGGCGATGGCGAGTACCGAAGAAGATTTAATGATGAGCTGTACGAGCTATACGCAGACATCAACATAGTCCAGCGAATTAAAACGCAGCGGCTGCGCTGGCTAGGCCATGTTATGCGAATGAAAGATAATGCTCCGGCCAAGAAAGTGTTTCTATCGGAACCCGCCTATGGAAGCAGAGGTAGAGGGCGGCCCCCACTCCGTTGGAAGGGCCAGGTGGAAAACGATTTAAACTCCCTTGGTGTGACCAATTGGCGCCGGTTGGCGGAGCGACTGGCGTGCCTTGTTGGACGGCCATAACCGTTTAGACGGTTAAGCGCCAATTAAGTAAGTAAGTAAGTAAAAGAACTATTGGCAAAAATGGGAATTAACCCCCAATAAAGGAAAACTGATCTATACCGAGAGTATTGGATCAATATTTTTGTCAAGGTGTCAAACTTAAATTTTTTGAAAAAAGTGTTTAGATCTAGTATGATCAGCATAAGTTTTTCTGTAAAAACTACGACAGGTGAAGCTCTTCCAGTCATTGTTGATATCATGTACTTATACATAGAAGGACGCTTAGTGGCGACAGCGTCAGCTATATGTTTATGAGAGTCATCCAGTTGAACTACTACGACACTATTGAATACCAAACTAGCATTATT